>NW_020528954.1:0-178755 GCF_003368295.1 Carassius auratus | reverse complement strand
GCTGGCGAGTACCAAATTCCCGTGAGTATCAAGGGGGTACATATCCGGCTTGGTGGATTCAGGATGCAACCAGACCTCAATCCATCAAAGCCTGGTTCAACCGGGGGCATTGGATACAAGCCGCGTGGTTAAGGTGCGGTGTACACGGGGATGTGGTGGAATATCCGGTCGTCCCAATTTTGATTCAATTTGGGGACAAAAGCATAGTGTGGAGGTGGCGGTTAGTCCCCGCCTCCGGCATCCAATAATTTTGGGGACGAATTGGCCCGCGTTTACGGTTTTATTGGGGTCGTTATGTGCGGATGCCTCTTGGGGAAATAAGGCACGGAAGGAGACCGCGCGGGTTCAGGTGGGGGAAACTGAGCCAGGACCGCTGAGGTCTGCCTCAGAGGAACCGAGTGGAATCGGGAGACTAATTCTCTCAGAGCACGATGACTTTCCTCTGGAGCAGTCTCAGGATGAGACGCTAAAACATGCGTTCCAACAGGTCCGCACCATCGATGGCCAGTCTCTCCAACCTGCCCTCCCGCTCTCCTATCCATATTTTGCCATTTTAAAAGACCGGTTGTATCGAGTGACCCAAGACGCTCAGACAAAAGTAAATACAACCCAGTTGTTAATTCCAAAGAGCCGCAGGGAAATGCTTTTCCATGCGGCTCATTCTAATCCTATGGCGGGTCATTTGGGACAGGCAGCGACACTAAATCGCCTCATGACCCGATTCTTCTGGCCGGGCATTCATGACAACGTGCGCAGGTGGTGCGCGTCTTGTCCGGAATGTCAGTTGGTGAACCCACCGGCCGGCCCAAAAGCGCCTTTGCGCCCTCTCCCATTAATGCAGGCCCCCTTCGAAAGAATTGGTATGGACCTCATCGGGCCATTAGAGCGATCGGCACGAGGACATCGCTTTGCACTAGTCATAGTTGATTATGCAACATGATATCCTGAAGCAGTGGCCCTCCGCAACATTTCCGCCAAAAGTGTCGCGGATGCCCTGTTTCGTCTTATCTCCCGGGTGGGGGTTCCGAAAGAAATCCTTACTGATCAGGGCACGGCGTTTATGTCACGTACGTTACGCGAACTATACGGATTGTTGGGCATTAAATCGATTCGAACTAGCGTCTATCACCCACAAACTGACGGCCTGGTCGAACGATTTAATCGCACTCTTAAATCCATGATCCGGAAGTTCGTTCAGGAAGACGCCAAAAATTGGGATAGGTGGCTAGAGCCCTTGTTATTCGCCGTGCGAGAGGTCCCACAATCCTCCACAGGGTTTTCCCCCTTCGAGCTTCTCTATGGACGCCAGCACCGGGGGGTGCTTGACATTCTGAGAGAAACTTGGGAGGAGGGACCATCTCAGGGCAAAAACGAAATTCAATACGTACTGGACTTGAGAACAAAACTCCACACATTGGGGCGGCTATCAATGGAGAATTTGTTACAAGCCCAGGACCGCCAGAGCCGGCTGTATGACAGGGGAACTAGGTTACGCAAATTTGCACCGGGAGAGAAAGTACTTGTATTACTCCCAGCGTCGAGCTCAAAATTATTGGCTAAGTGGCAGGGGCCGTTTGAGGTCGCACGCCAAGTCGGGGATCTCGATTATGAGGTAATACGGTCCGATAGGAACGGGGCTCGTCAGGTTTACCACCTTAATCTCCTCAAAAAATGGAATGAGGCGGAATCAGTGATGTTGGCAACGGTGATTGGGGGGGAGGATGATCTCGGTCCAGAGGCGAACGTCAAACCACAATCCCTCGCCCTGGCTCCAGGTGGAGATCACCTCTCGCCGTGCCAACTCACTGATTTAACGAAGTTACAGGCAGAGTTCGCCGACGTCTTTTCACCCCTACCGGGCCGTACTAACCTAATTCAGCACCATATCGAGACTGAGCCGGGCGTGGTAGTTCGCAGCCGGCCGTACCGCTTACCTGAGCACAAGAAAAAAGTAGTTCAGGCTGAGTTAGGCGCTATGCTTGACATGGGGGTAATAGAAGAATCCAACAGTAACTGGGCGAGCCCGATAGTTTTAGTTCCGAAAACGGATGGCTCAGTCCGGTTCTGTGTGGATTATCGTAAGGTGAATGCTGTGTCGAAATTCGACGCGTATCCAATGCCGCGGGTTGACGAGTTGCTTGATCGGTTAGGCACGGCTCGCTTTTATTCGACATTGGACTTAACGAAGGGTTATTGGCAGATCCCCTTGTCTCCATTATCCCGAGAAAAAACAGCTTTCACAACGCCGTTTGGTTTACACCAATTTGTTACCCTTCCGTTTGGCTTGTTCGGGGCACCTGCGACCTTTCAGCGCCTCATGGATAGAATTCTGCGGCCCCACGCTGCATATGCGGCTGCCTACCTGGATGATATCGTTATATTCAGTAATGATTGGCAGCGGCATATGCAGCATCTGAGGGCTGTTCTGAGGTCGCTGAGGGGAGCGGGGCTCACGGCCAACCCAAAGAAGTGTGCGATTGGGTGTGTGGAGGTAAGGTATCTGGGCTTCCACTTGGGGCATGGACAGGTGCGTCCCCAAATTGATAAGACAGCCGCTATTGCGACCTGCCCACGTCCCAAGACCAAAAAGGAGGTGAGGCAGTTCTTGGGGCTGGCGGGATATTATAGGCGTTTTATTCCTAATTATTCGGACCTCACCAGCCCCTTGACTGACCTTACTAAAAAGGAGGTGCCAGATACGGTCCAGTGGACGGAGCCGTGTCAGCAGGCTTTTACTCAGGTCAAGGCTGCTCTGTGTGGCGGGCCGTTATTACACTCTCCTGATTTTTCTCTCCCTTTTCTGTTGCAGACAGACGCGTCGGACAGGGGGCTGGGGGCGGTCCTGTCCCAGGACATAGAGGGGAGGAACGGTCGGTGCTGTACATTAGCCGCAAGCTCTCAAAGAGAGAGGCTAGGTACAGCACCATTGAGAAAGAATGCCTTGCCATCAGGTGGGCCGTCCTCACCCTCCGCTACTATCTCCTGGGACGGGAGTTCACCCTCTGTTCGGACCACGCTCCGCTGCAGTGGCTCCACCGCATGAAGGATACCAACGCGCGGATCACTCGTTGGTATCTAGCTCTTCAGCCTTTTAAATTCAAGGTGGTCCACAGGCCGGGTGTTCAGTTGGCCGTGGCCGACTTCCTCTCCAGGAATGGGGGGGGGCTGCAGGCCGGACGGCTCCCCGGCCTGAGTCGGGCGGTGGGGGTATGTGGCAGGGGGGCGTGGTTTAGCGAAGTCTGCAGCGGGAGAGAGGATCGGGAGACGAGCGGTAAGTGAGTGGTTTGGGCAGAAATTATTATCACCTGTTTCTTGTTCTAGTAATTGGCGTGGAGAGGGTATAAAACGCCAGGAGAGACGGAAGCAAGGGAGAGAGAGTCGGACTGCTGACGAGAACCGAAACCGGAAACCGGAAAAAGGAAAACGGAAATAGCGCGTGAACGTGGCAGAATAAAAGTCACCGTCTAGTGCTAGACTTTTGAGTTGTTTTGTTATTAAATAAAGATACGTCAGCAGTCCAGCCGACCCCTTGTCCTCTTCCTTGCCCACACAAACTCACTACACCCGGACCCCTGCCTGGTATAGTTTCTGCCTTTGACATTGCTGCTACTGTTGTTTGACCATTGCCTGTTGTTTACCTTGTTTTATAATAAAGTGCTACAAATGGATCCACATCATTGATGAGCGAGTTGATTAAAAATGAGCGGGTGCCTGCGGTCACCCGCAGTTGGTTACGAGTCATCCAAAAATATTTTTCATGATATTTTCTGTTCGCGGTGGGTCAGGTAATTTGAAATAAATGTGCCAATTAAACCTTTGTAATTTATATTGTACTAGACACAATTTTGAAATACATAGGCCTGCACATTATAGGCTGAATAACTGGCGCGAAGATGACACACAAGCTAGTCTGCAGGTAGAGATGGAGATTTTCATTTTGTATAAATTGTATCTTAATTTTTGTTTTTGTGTTTTATCAATCAATTGTCTGTATTTAATAAATAAGAAGCAATTATATAGCAGACAATGTAATGAGGCACCAGCATGATCACTTGCATTGCATGTGAACCGGATGGCTCCGAAACTCAGCTTGTGCCTCACAGATTTTAGAAATATAGGCTATATATTACAGAAAGCTTGAAATGTCTACTTTTAAAAGAAAATATTCAAACCAAAATGAATAGGCTACTCTCTGAATATGTAATCCATATGAAATGTGCATTTCTCTCTTGCATTCATGGCGAGTCCACATGGTCAACTTCATCTTTGCAGCGACACAGAAAACACCAGTTTATTACTAACCAATTAAATGTCTCCTTGCTAATTTAGACACATTCATAATCATTACTTTAACCAGTTCTTTGTGGCAAGCGTATGATTGTGGTCATAACGCTTATTATACTCTAGGCTATAGCCTATTTAAGTAATTAAACTAATATAAAGGGATGATTTGTCCGTCCATGAATGGCTTAAATGAAAAACTACTAGTCAACCAAAAAAATAAAGTCGGAGGCAGCCACTTATTTTCCAACCAGCAGGCCATTCTTGGTTGAGCGATCTACCCCACGGAATGAGCTCTCCGCTCACGAGCTCTGATAGGAACAAACCCTAACCTCCGGGTCCGGTACAATGTTGTCTTTTTCTTTTTATGCGGTCCGTGTTCTGAGTGGGTTATTTGAAAACGTCGGTCGGGTGCGGCTTGTTTATACATTGACCCGCGCATCACTGATCCACATGCTTCTGACCGAACATTCCAGAAGATTTTGACCACCCGGGATCTAGCAGTGGTTTATCAACTATCCTGTGAGGTATCAGCCAAAGCTAATGTTTTAGCATCTCACCAACAGCAACTGAAACGCGTCACATGTCCATGGAGGAACTGGTGAGAACATTGCAATCCATGCAAATGGTCACATTATCACAGAGCCCGACAATGCCTGAGCCCGCACCCACTAATACATCAGCTAGCCCGCACACTGTGAACCCTCGACTCTCCCTACCAATGGAAAGCGGAAGCCTATCATTTCCTTCCTTCAACAAATTCCTTCAGCAGTTTCGAGAGGTATTTGAGCACTTGGCCTATGTCAAGGAGGTTGGCGAACAGTTGCTCACACTTCATCAGGGCAGAGATACTGCAGCAGATGCTCTCACCTACCGCACGCTCGCAGCCCAAACCGGTTGGGATACTGGTCCCTTCTATAACCTTCCTTTTCTTCCATGTGAATCCCGACTGACAGTGGCAGTGCTAGATGGATGCCCCCTGGGCACAGGACTGATCAAATTCCCTATCAGAACTTTCTGTCAAATACCAAGATCTCACTGAGGCATTCAGCAAGTCTAAGTCTTCTCAACTCCGACCACATCGATCCAGTGACTGCGCTATTGACCTGCTCCTTGGAGCGATGCCTATCAAAGGTTGAATGTTTCCACTATCACAACCCGAGTCTGAGGTAATGAGGGTGTAAATTGAGGAGGAAATGGCTAAGGGCTTCATTAGACCATCCACCTCTCCAGCGTCAACAGAATTTTTCTTTGCAAAAAAAGAAGGATGGAGGCCTGTGGCCCTGCATTGATTACCAAAGTTTGAATGATGTCACAGTCAAGTTTCGATATCCACTGCCACTAGTTCCATCTGCTCTGGAGCAACTGCGCTCTGCCAAGTATTTCACCAAGCTCGATCTATGCAGTGCCTATAATCTGATCCATATCCAGGAGGGAGATGAGTGGAAGACCCCAATCTCAAATTCACTGTAAAGGTTGATGCATCCAACACTAGGATCGGAGCCATCTTGTCACAACGTCAGGGTGATCCTCCCAAGCTATTTTCCTGTGCCTATTATACATGCAAACTGAACGCAGCCGAAAGAAACTATGACGTGGGTGAAAGAGAGTTGCTGTCAATGAAGACAGCCTTTGAGGAATGGAGGCAATGGCTAGAGGGCGCCAAAGTTCCTTTCCTGGTACTCACCAATCTACCTGGAGTACATCCGCTTGACCAAACAACAAATTTAAAATCATCTTTAAAAAAATGAAACATATTAACCAACAATGTATATGTTAGACCCTATTCCATCTAAGCTCCTAAGACTCTTAGATCCTCTTCTGACTAGGCCTATTATTAATTAATCATTGTCATTAGGATATGTCCCCAGTACCTTCATATTGGCTGTTATTTAGCCGCTCATCAAAAAAAACAAAACACAAAAAAAAAAAAAAAAAAAAGTAATTCTTTCTTAGAGAAAAATGGTATCTGTACCATGGTATCTGAGGATTTCCAGTCAGGATTTAGACCGTATCATATTACTGAGACTGCTCTAATTAGAGTTAGAAATGTCCTGCTCTTATCATCTGATTGAGGTTGTATCTCTCTATTAGTGTTATTGGATCTTAACGCTGTGTTCAACATATCACTATCTGTCAATTCTTCGTCATCAGTTAGGAGCCTAGGTGTGCTTTGATAGCAATCTTTCCTTTGAAAGCCACGTTTCCAGCATTTGTAAAACTGCATTTTTCCATCTCAAAAATATATCTAAATTACGGCCTATGCTCTCAATTTTAAATGCGGAAATGTTAATCCGTGCATTTATTACCTCAAGGTTAGATTATTGTAATGCTTTATTGGGTGGTTGTTTTGCACGCTTAATATAGAAACTCCAGTACAAAATGCAACAGCTAGAGTTCTTACTAGAACCAGAAAGTATGATCATATTAGCCCGATTCTGTCAACACTGTACTGTCTCCCTATCAAACATTGTATAGATTTTAAAATCTTGCTTATAAAGCCCTGAATGGTTTAGCACCTCAGTATTTGAACAAGCTCTTGTTACATTATAGTGCTTGACATCCGCTGCATTCTCAAAACTCAATTTGATAATACCTAGAATATCAAAATCAACTGTGGGCGGCAGATCCTTTTCCTATTTAGCGCCTAAACTCTGGAATAACCTACATAACATTGTTCGGGAAGCAGACACACTCTTGCAGTTTAAAGGTACAGGTTGTAGGACCTGCCATGAGAGGGCACACTACCAAAACAATAACAATATCGTGGTTTGATGACACTAAGAAGGAGCGTGGAATGATGGGATTTGTTCTTCTACCCAACTGCTGATGGCTATCAATCAGACGGAAAGATAAATCATGGATTTAACGAATGCAAAGACGTGATCAGACTATGGATCAGACGCACCCTTGCCGGTCTAGAGATGCGATGTCCCGCATTTGGCATGTATGCCCTATGATACTAATCTTGTTGATCGTTATAATAGCATACGTTTTCTGTAAAGATACAAATCAAAACAACTCACCTGTCGATTAAAACACAAGTGAGATCGGCATCTCTTTCTAGTTGAAGTTTGTCGTGAAGCTCTCTCCAAAATGCAACACCGATATTGATCCTCGCTCTATCTCTCCTCTTGTCCCAAACTCTTCTTGGTTCGGTTGGTTGGCCCGTACATGCTTACGGGAGCTGTCCTTGTTGACAGAACCAGCGGCAGACGGTAAACAGTAATTATGTTCCATAAATAAATAACACAATCCACCATAAAAAGTGCAAGAAGAAGTAAATAAGGAACTGCTTGAAGCAAGCTAGTGGTTTGCTGGACGTAAGACACTACTTCCGCATTTGTCCACGACACTGTTGTCATGTGGTTTCTACAGTACGTCAATAAAGGCAGTAACAAAGGGTAACTAACGTCATTGACAGGCGACTGCACTGCCCCGTGTCACTGTTTAGAATGGGAATTTTCTCATAATTTACAAGTAGTTGAAAAAATTAGAGATATTGTTAGTAATCAGCTGGACAAAATATATAACACTAGCCTAGTGGTTTTTGGATATTTTAATGCATATAACTTACAAATTGTACCTTTAAATCTACATTAATTGGCCTGGTCTGTATTTGTCTATTACTCATCTGGAGTTGTGTCTGTGAGAAGACGTGCTGAAGAGATGAGGGATAGTGGTGAAAAGAGAAAATAATGCAGCTGACTTAGTTCAAAAAGGAAAGGTTTAGACTGGAAGGAGCCCAATTTAAAGTCTGATCGAGAACCTGTAATTACTGCTGTCCGAGAACAGCCTACAGTCACAAATGACTGTAACAAAGCAGAAGTCACCCTGCTTTAACAACAACACACACTGACACACAATGCTGAGTGAAGGAGCTTCAGAGAGACGTGAAGAAGTTGGTGCATGTCACAAGACTTGTCCTGAGTGTGAGGGAGTAGTTACGCCAGGCCTACCTTGTTTCCCACACAAACATACACGGCAAGGGCATCAAGAAGGACAAAACTCCTGCCACTCAAACACCCATCTCCATTTCTAATGCTCTGAGTCCTACTCAAAAATGTTGGAATTGCCAATAAATGATGAAATGTGAACCCACACTGCTGTCCATTGTGCAGCCTTGGGCTCTGACAGCACACTGAATGCTAACAATGTGTTTAATGGACACAAAAACATGTGGTGCCTCATCTCTACTGCAGCAGTGTGGGGCTTTGTGTATGGGAGTATTAGGGTACGTGTGTGGGCTTAAGTCATCTGGAATCCCAAAAATAAAAAATGTTTTATGTGTCTTGAAGTGAAAGTCAAGTGCAAGAATTGAGTCTGAAGGCAAGAGAGTAAGTAGATGTGTGTAAGGCTAAGAGATGGAGGTCATCAAAAATATATAAAACATTTTTCTTATTAATTTAATGCATGTACTTTATATATGGTTAGGGTTATAAGGGTTATACTGTAGGGTTCAATTGACTAGCAGGTAATTATGCATAATTAATAGTAATCATAATAGTAAGTACATGTAACATGTATTTTAAGGACATCTTAAAATAAAGTGTTACCCAAATATGTAACAATGAAACAATGAAGTCTTTCATTACATTAACAAATTAAAATGCCTTAATTAATTAATCAATCAATCAATCAATCAATCAATAATTCAATCAATAAATGCACATGTAGCATTTAAAATAATTTTATATCCACATTGGTAACTTATCGTTTATCTGCCATAACATTAAAATAATTATCAACTTATCTGTATGTGTTTTAATATTCATACATCTCTAATTTCAACAACAGAAACATACCGCTGTTAATGACAATATAAAGTGTTTACATGCCAGTCTGAATAACCCACTTGTTTCTTTGTAAACCTTCACCTTAATGCTTTTTACCTTGAGATACTGTGTTTTCTCACTTAAGTGAAAGTAACGTGACATACAGCCATGTATGACCCACAAGTGACCCACACTCAGAATGTGTTCTCTCCATTTAACCCATCAAAAGTGCAGAGACCAGTAGCGGTTTTAGGCACGGGCGAACCGGGCAGCCGCCCGGGGCGTCATTTTTTCGGGACACATTGGGGGCGGCAGCACGAGTAGATAAACAAAAAATCCTCTGTGTCGCGAAGCGGTTTTTCGTCATTTATATCATTTCACTGTGTGTGGAATTGGCAAATTGGCGCTCCCTGCAGCTGCTGGCGCCCCTGCTTGCTGAAAATATCCACTGAAGCGTTGTGTTGTGAGAGAAGTGTAAGGGAGTGGGGCGAGAGGCGCGTGCGACATTTCACCTCTGGGTCTCTCTCAAATGGAACGGACAGGGCGGGGGTGGACGGGGACGGGGGATCCACACTAGTAATATAATTAATAATAGGCTAAAGTCAGTCACACACCCCGACTTCTTCCAAATAACGCACATTTCATTCATAATGTTATAATACAGGCCTATATACAGGCCTATAGTTCCTGCAAATGAAACTAGGTAATACAAAACGATTATGCGGTCATCAAGGTGAATTGGTTTAGTCCTGACTTCTGGTCCTGAGTGACAGTTGGGGGGATGGGAAATCTGTTGATTGTCGAGTGCCAAATAAACAGAGATGGAGAAGAAAAGGTCAAAGCCAGGTGCCCAATTTCGGAAAAGAAGAAGAGGAGAAACGAGCAAAAGATAAAGGTATGCAACTATTGTCTCTGTATGATTACAGTATCCATTTCATGAATGAAGGGCTAATGTTAATTGATGGTGGGTATAACGTAACTCTTTGTTAGCATTTTTGCTATGATGCTTTAAAAGTGTGTCATGTGTATAATTTGAGGCAGTAACCTAATGGTACCTCCATGAAAAGTTAGATTGATATACAAATTTTGGCTGAAAAATATCCTGAAACCCAAAAAGTTTTTGTTTTTGCCTATACATATAATTTAAAGTCATTTTATTTTTTAAACAACTGAGTCCCAGTGACCATAGCATAACGTGAATAAAATATAATTTTTCAATGTATTTGTTTTACTATTTGTTTCTATGCTCTAAAAAATGTGATGACATGGGGGGAAAAATGAAATAAATAAATGTTGTTTTTTTTCGGGTCTAGGAGGATATAGCGTGTAATGACAGACATTTAGTGTGTAAGAGCATGTTTATGTAACCCTTCTATTATGTTTTGAGTCAATTTGACCCTAGGCTGTTTTAGCTTTATAAAACATTATCCTATGGTCTTTTGATTTCAAATGCAGTTAAATTGCAATTTCAGGGGCACTTCTAAAATATTTTGGAGCATCCTCTACCACTGGTCAGGATGAGCCAACCACCTCCTCCGCTACAAATATGTCTCCACAAATATCTGATATTGAGGATGAAGACCTCTTTGCCTCTACTTCTACCCAGCATGAGCTTTCAGGTGTGCATATCGTGTGTGTGTGTGTGGGGGCTACAAGACAACTGCAATTTAATGTAATTTTAATATTTCTGATAATTTATGAGTAGGACTGTGTTTTTTCACTGCTATGTGTTTTGAGTAATATGCCAATATGCTGTCTGATAGAAATGCCTGGAGCTGAACCCCCACTGAGCCCCACTGGCCCTCACATCTGACTGACAGGATTCGGACTGAGCTGGTTCACAGAGGACCAAGTAAAGTGCCACCTGGCTTTGTTTTCCGTAGGAATGAGAGTAATGTGAGAAGTTGCCACCACTAATATTTTAAGAAGACATTAGTAAGTGGTGAAAAGATGGCAAGAAGTTGGCTGATTTCTTCAATTAAGAACAACAGCCTCTTTTGCTTCTGCTGTAAATTGTTTTCCAAGAGGAACATCAATTTAACAAGTGCAGGAATGGCAAATTGGAAACATGCATGCAATGATATCACATCATATGAAAACAGTTGTTATAATAAAATATTGCTGTTTGTGCAGAACTTTGTTTGCTATTTTTTGTGTGTGTGTGTGTGTGTGGGGGGGGGGGGGGGGGCGCTCGAAAGGGGTCTCGCCCAGGGTGTATTTCAATGTAGAACCGCCACTGGCAGAGACACAGCAGTGAACGCATGGGGAGCAGTTGGGGGTTTGGAGCCTTGGTCAAGGGCACCTCAGTTGTGGTATTGCCGGTCCGAGACTCAAACCCACCACCTTAGGGTTAGGGGTCAAATTCTCTAACCATTAGGCCACGACTTCCCCCAGATCCTGTGATTTCTCACTTCACTATAGAACACATCCAAAACCGTGCATGAATATACCCCAGGGTGTTCATTCTGCCCCTCTTGTCTTCACGTCTGTCCTAGACATGATGGGACGTTCCCTGTGGCCTCTGTCTTGTTAAGAGCTTTGATTGATTAAGGCGGTCTGCCAGTGCAGTGCAAGTCATCCCCCCCACCATCACCTTTCCTCACACATTTTCACTTCCCATCTGCCCACCGTCGTCTTCTCTTCTCACCCAATTTCTCTTGTTTGCTTCCCGTGTAGGAGGGTCATTCATCTCTTGAGTTATGAGAGGGCTTTTTTTGTTAATAATACACCCCCGCACAAGTCAAGGTCTCATGATTTGTAGTACCCTCCGTCTGCAACTTTTGGCATTTGTCTCAATTGTGTGAATCAGTTCTTTGTTAAGGGTTTATAAAAGACAAAATGCTTAAAATTTTTCCACAGAATTTTTTTTTTTTTTTTTTTTTTTTTTATAAAAACAACAATAACTGTATAAATACAGAAAATAAAATAAACACAAATAAATTGACTCTGGCACTTTTACTACTTTTCTAGTAGTAAAAGTACTACCTGCAATAAAACCAAAAAAAGAAATTAAAAATTCAATCTGAATAGGCTGAAAAAAAATTGAATGGTATATAAATAATAATACGAAACACTGTTTGCTCACAAAGGGACTATTATGAATGATTACGGAAGAGATTATGAATCCATGTAATTCAAGGAGAAAAACATTTATCTTAAAATCTTTTTTTTAGTTTCCAAGGTCTTTTAAAAAGCAAGTTGCTATGTAATAACTTTTAAGCTACTTGGAAACAAGTTTATTAAGTTCACATCAATTAAGACTTACTTGCACTTTAATTGAAAATGCAAGTCATATTAATTTCCACATAAGTTATGGCTTGTACTAATTTATGATACTGACAAACAATTATGCAAATTGTGCATGTGATTAGTGAAACAACAGTGCTATAAATATGTAATGAAGATAACAATTGACAGTTCCCATTGCCTCGTATTTTCAGATCCAGCAGGAGGCAGTAGAGCTCTTCATAAAAACTTCCAGTCTCCATCCCCCACAACTGAAGTCAACGCAGGAGATTAACAAAGGCGAAATTTCCCAAGCCAACTCTTCACTTTACCACACTGCTAACGTCTATGATGATGCTCCCAGCAGGGGGCAGTAGAGTTCCACTGATCTCCTGGGATGCACAATTTCCACAGTCACCCCGAGTTGAGTTTTGGCCACGCTGCATGAGGTCCTCTGAGACTTGAGCCTCTAAAGCCTCCTTCTAAATCATGTCTCTGTATCCCTCCTTAACCCCAGCATGCTCCCAGAACAAGGCCTTGCTTTTCCAATTTGAGAGAATGCCATACAGCGAACGTGTAGGAGAGTGGAACTAAGCTAACCTTTCACTGAAGAGTAGGGCCCTGTCTGAATGTCAGAGGGCCAGCGTGGGGACAGACAGAACATATTTCCCTAAAACAATGAATGGAAAGGATTTCACAAAATGGCCACCGTCCAGGAAAGACACGGTGGGCGGCACTGGATGAGAGAAACATGGGAATAAAATCTCATGTTATTCAAAGAGCATCTGATATTTGTGCAGTGTTGGTCCAGTAGAGTCAGAGTCATGTATAAAAGTCACGGATGAGTGAATGCCAAACATCTGGAGAAGAAGATGGCTGGCGAGAAACCGTACTTGCATTCGGTTACAATCTAAACACTGATCCGTGTGCCACTTATTATGGATTATTTAGAAAATATTACACAAAAAGATGGCTGAAGAAATTAACAATAACCTAGATGACTAAAGACTGTGAGCATTTTGTTTATTGTTAGTACTATTACTTAACAAATTGAACATTAAGTATTACCAACAATTCAGACAGATTTTAAAAGAGAA
Organism: Carassius auratus; assembly: GCF_003368295.1. Taxonomy (NCBI): domain Eukaryota; kingdom Metazoa; phylum Chordata; class Actinopteri; order Cypriniformes; family Cyprinidae; genus Carassius; species Carassius auratus. Next base: position 165,377 of record NW_020528954.1, on the reverse strand, counting down.
ACACAGCTCCTAATGCTAGGCAAAACCACACAACTTTCAGTACATACTCACAAATTCTCTTCTGGAATATCACAAACATAGACAAGCAAAGTGTTTCAAAAAGTGAAATGTCCCAGTGCATTTACTTTGACTAAACAGCAGCACTATAGCACTAGGCGCTTGATCAATCAGATTAGAGGACTGGCAGTAACTACTGCATAGAGTCCAGCAGTTAGGTTCCATAAGTAAAAATCCCATTCATTTTATCCATAGGGAAACTGATTTTTTCTTTTAATACAGTGTATATATATATATATATATATATATATATATATATATATATATATATATATATATATATATATATATATATATATATATATATATACAGTGTATATATATATATATATATATATATATACAGTGTATATATATATATATATATATACAGTGTATATATATATATATATATATATGTATATATATATATATATATATATATATATATATATATATATATATATATATATATATATATATATGTATGTATGTATGTATTGGTTCATGACTTTTATCAGGAATTACTACTCCCATATAATAAACATTTAAATGAATAGTTTTATATTTGTCCATCTTTGTTAATATGTCATTAATGGCACATTTAGGCATTACACAAGTACACAGTCATTGTTTATTTATTTACTTATTTATTATTTATTTTTTTCACTTTTGTTTTTAATGTTATGTTTCACCTTAATGTAACTGCTACCCTTTAATGGACACTTTTTTTCTTTCTTTTTTTTTTTTTTTTTTAAATCCCTACGGGAAATGTACTTAAATGTACCAAGGTTGCTGAAAAGATGGGCAAGCACTGTCAGTTGTCATATTACACTTATCTACAAAAAAATAAAAAAATAAAAAATAAAAACACTTCTTTTTCTAGTTTCTATTTAACAGTGATTCAATAGTGAATCACAATTGAATCAAATTTGGTAAAATAACAAATGCATTTAAAATGTGAAAATAATGAGTGTACTCAATTGTGCAACAACAACATGGATCTTTTGAGTTAAAATCTAAGTTTGAACATTCACATGCTTTACTGGTCACACATCTTCTCATCATATGAAACTTGCATTGGCCATAACATTTCACATGCTTATGAATGGGAGTCAATGGAGTGCAAAGGCTTGTGCGACTACAGCAAGTTCGATAAATCAAAAATGAATATAGATACATTCCAGAAACTGTTCACAGCTGGCTCTACAAAATCTGTATATACTGTGAAAGTGTCTCAAGAGAAGGGAAAATGTGAGGCAGCATTTTGATTAATGAGATCATGGTGAGAGTGGTGAAATACTGATGGGAATGGATGAGAAGGCTATTAAACACTGCGTCTCTGGAGTCGAGAATCGTAGCTCCACAGAGCGCCTCTGAAAGGAGATCAGGTCAGGGGAGATGCATGTGAGGGAGTTCCACACCATGTCCTGGGGGAGGCGACGTGGATGTTAAGTGGGATAGCCTGTGCTGGAGATCTAGGTGGATCTGGTTTGCCTGGGTCTGTCCTACACTCTGTCCTCCTCCTCAGTCACACTCTCTTGGGGTTGAGGAGGGATAGGGGGCGAGAGAACAGAATTCTTGCCCATGGGAGGCCCAGCCATGCCAGAGTAAATCTGCCCTGATCCAGCGACTGTGTGTAGCTACAACCTTTATCTCTTGAGTTCAGTCCAGATGCCACGAAAGAGTGAAGAGGAACAAGTCTGGAAGGGAGAAAGGGAGCAACTGAAGAAAAAAGAAGAGAGGAGAGGGTGGTGGAGCACTTATGAGACAGCAAGAGAGACCGGGAGACTTAAGAGAGGGTGAGATAGATTAGTTAGTACTTTACTCTGAATTCAGATCAGTCTGGCATGAGAGAGACCCAGCTGATGTGAGAACAGTGAACATGAGGCTGAGCTGATGGATACTGTATCTAACTGAGCACGACCCAGCACACAAACACACATGCTGGTTTCATTGTTTTATGGGGATATTCCATTGGCTTAATGGATTTTATGCTGTAAAAACTGTATTTTCTATCCCCTTATCCTAAACATCCCCTCACACAAAACTATCCCCTTTTTTTAAAGACCAGTCTATAATTTATAAGCTTGTTTCCTCATGGGTACCAAAACAATGTCCACACAAGGTCAGAAATTTGTGGTATGTCAGTCCTTTGGGCACATTTGGTCCTCATATATTTGGGAAAACCAGGTAAAAACACACACACTCACACATTGTACAGAGACTCTCAATCTAAAATATATCATTGTGCCTAAATTAATCCAGTTTAGTTAATGAAAGTATGTTAATCTACACCAGGGCTATTCGAATCTTGCCCTGGAGGGCCAATGTGATGCAGAGTTTAGCTCTAACCATGGTCAAACACACCTGAGCATGCTAATCAATGTTTTTGGTATCATTAGAAAATCTCAGGCAGGTGATTTTGATCAGGGTTGGAGCCAAACTCTGCACCGCATTGGCCCTCCAGGGCAAGATTTGAATAACTCTGGTCTACACAGTATACACACATTTTAGACTATATATGTTTCTTATGATCTGAATGACCTTTCTAAATGCTTGAGATCAAAAGCTTGGATTTTTTTTTATTTTATGCTTTTTTTTTTTCAAACTGAAATTTGCATTGCTGTTTTTAGTATTTGTAATGGAAAAACTGGACCAGGGAGAGAAAGGAATGCAGCCAACAATTTCAAGAGTACATGGAAGCTCCATCCAAGACTCTCAGAAAAGCTTCCCATGTGGACCCTCATGAAGTTGGTTGAGAGAATGTGCAGAGCTGTAATGTAGGCAAAGGTGTACTATGCTGTTTTATATATATAAATACGGAGCCTCTAATGGGACATGGTGGTGGAAAAAAATTCTGTGTGGGAGGAAAATTTTCTCTGCATTCTCTCGCAAAACCAATTGAGTTTAGACAAACACTTAGAGCTTGTAAATTAATGGTTCATACAGCTCATATGTTCACAATGGAGATGTTCATAGAGTTTTATTTTGAACTTGGTCTCAAGTTCAAATACAGTCAGCATTGCTGCATATAGTTTAATTCACAGTTTTGGGACATTTTAAAATGCTTCATGTGGCTTAATGTATTATAACAGTGACACTGGAGGCCCAATTCGGTATTAGGTCTAATAAATACTATTAATACTAATAACAGTTGTAATATTAATAACTTCATTAGTAGCATAGCGTTAGCCTAATATCAGTAAAGCAGATAGCCATAATGCAATATTTCTCCCCCATAGAAAACCTTTAGGCTATAGAAAATGGTTATGGGAGGCTAATGAACGAAGACAGTATAAAACCAAAATATGGTACACCAGTGCTTGAAGTGGGCCAGTGCAGTACTGGCACTTCAATATTTTAGTCTTTATTATACTGGCAATTGTTTTTTTTTTTTTTTGTCAACGCGTCAGTGTCTGTGTAATTAGAAATGACACTATATAGCGGACTACCAAGTAGGTCATTTGAAACCGGTAAACTTCTGGAAAGTTCATAGATCCAGTAAGGGAATGCATTAGTAATGTATAAGTAATAAGTAATAAGTAATAAAAAATAAAAAAAAAGATTACAAAAAATCAGTGTCAATCAAACTTTTAAAGTACACTATACATGTATACTATACTATACTATACTATACTATACTTTTCTGAAATCCTGTTAAAAGAACAATAAATTCATGCATTTTTACATTAAATTTTTAATGGATTAGTAACACTTTTGTGGAGTTAATCGACTGATATGTCTGCTGGGAATTACAGGAAGAGAGACGTAGTGTTTTGTATCTAAGATTGAGCTTAGCTTAGGTAAATTGTCAAACTCACTTTTGAAAGTTAAATGATAATTTTTGAATGCTAAATCATGAAATGAACTCTGTCCTTCATCCTAACCAAAACCCCAGTCATAAAATCCAACATTAACCAAGGCAATATTGCAATATGTCTGACAAAAACGTCATTGCAAGTTCCCCCAAGTGTGGCAGCTGTGGTCTTTGAACCCTGGCCCAGGATAAACACTCTCCAGTATTACATCTGGATTTTAGAGCCATGCTTTTAGGACTTGGAAGTAAGGGTGCTAGGTGGTTCCCTGGCAGCTCCAATGGGGAGCTGACTCACATGGCTGTGCAAAATCCTGGGGTTTCTCAAGCAGGCCTTCAGAATTCAAGCCAGTGGAAAGAGCTAAACCCTCCTCAAGCCTTCCACGCTTTCAAGAGGGAACGAATCCTTTGAAAACACAGCTAACTTGATTTGTAGTTATTTATTTTTATTCTTTGGTCAGATGTCCCTAGCCAAGACAATGACATGACAGATTTGTTCTCTTCAGAGAGTAAAATTTATAAGCAGAAAATTAAGTGGTGGTTTTGTGGCCACTAGAGACCCACGATCTGAAATTATTATCTGGAAGGAACACCGGAGACTTACTGAGAAATACTGGCTGGTGATGTTCTTAAAACTCATTACTCCTTAGAACTTGAAATGATGAAATAACATGCATTATGTGACGTCTACATCAGCTCATTACCAGCGTCTTCTCCTCCTTGAATTTTAACCCTCCAGCCCTGTTTCTCACTTTGTCACAGAAGGATCCTCAAATGACACATTTTCATTATTAGTCCAGCTTATCCACTCAAGTAACTGTGCAGACACTTTATGATGGGACTAAGGTTATATGTGTGAATACAGAAAAGACAATTTCCTAGTTTGTTATATATTTATACTGTATATTACTGTACATAGTTTTCTGGTCCTGGATGGTGAGTACCTCCTGTTGTAAAAAACACCAGGCGTCACACTATATATCAAAACAGAGCATTCACGGATGCCAAATAACCTTAGTTAACATGTCAGGGACTATCTAGAGGAAGGATGGCACTTAATTAATTTGCTTAATAAAATAAGGTACTCAATAAAATGGTACTCAATCATAAAACACATTTAGGCAAAGCATTATTCATATGGATTTAGTAGGATTTGAGAAGGGTACATGGTTCGATGATATAAAGGATGTTCAGTTCACTTCTATATCCCTTGATGCTGAGAAGGATTTTGATTGGTTGGATGCTCTAGCTGCATTATTGACTTAATCTGGTTTTGGACCCAGTGGATAAAGGTTATGTGGTAATCCAACAGCAGCCGTAATAACCACTGGTCTTATATCACCATATACTGCACTGATATATGGATCTAAGTAGGGCTGGCCAATTCTCCAGTATTTATTTCATTGCCTTTCAGTCTCTTGCTCCTTTAGATCTGACTGTAAAATAACTAGTATAACAAACCAGTGATGTACACAAAGAAAATGTTTTGTTAATTCACAAAGCTACAATAAATGTTGCTGATCTAAAGTAGCCCCAAAAGGTATGTGGACACAACCAATATGCTGATCTGTGATGTGCATGCTAATAAGCAACTTATGAATAGTGAAAACTGGTTGCTAAAGTGTTACTAAGAAATCTAGCATAAGCACATTTTCCAAACAAAACATTTCACAAAATGTTCACAAAAAGTTTGTTAGGTATCAAAATGCCAAACAATAAATATATTGTTCAAATTGGACACTTGGACACTTTCTGGTTGTCATTTACTGTATAAGACTGAGTTAAGTGAACAAATGCTTTCTTATTATATTGTTTTGAATTTAATCTAATACATATGCAATATCATACATTATATCAAGATATAAACATATCTGTCAAAAGCTGTACATTCTTAAGAGATACTCTGAATATGGTGATGCATTTCAATTTTAAACAAATTATTAATGAGATGAAGTACTTAGAAAAATATGCCCAGATATAAGGGATCTCTCTTATGTCTTAATTTGTCCTCTTCCATTTATTAAACTTATTTAAAAAGATGAAAAAGGAAATAAAAAAAAGTCATCCCAATTTCAGGGGCAAGGTTAAAGCTATAACAAAGTAAAACATTTTCAATTATTATACTGCCAGTGCCCATCTAAACCAATAATGTAATGAGCTTATTGGGAGGTATCTCTGGGAAAAGAAAAGACCAAAAATTAATTCACATAAAATGTGGAAAAATTAGAGGAAATTGTGTCTTTTGGAGGCTTTAGAAATAGCCAACTTTTCAGATTTTGGGGAAAACACTCTTCTTGACTGAGAAGCAGCAAAGAGAGGTCCAACTTAACCATTTTATGCTGTTTAAGTTCTACAGGAGAATCAGAAAGATTCAAACTAACTCATTTCCAGGTAGGCAGAGAACCAGATTCATAATTTTAGGCATTAAACAATGCCAACATCACTATATGTGACACATATGTGTGACTTTTGTACAATCCCAGAATATTGATTGTAAGAAGAAAACAATACTTGAAAGGACAGATCAGTGGTCTATATAGTGAACATATCATGGCTGAAAGGGTTTCAGGCATTCCACCCTTAATCGTGGCTATATTCCCATACCTTTTAGCTCAAGAAATACATGATAATCATGGAGGCAGAATTAGGTCAGATTTATCACAAAAAATCCAGAAATTGTGTTTAAGCCCATTTACATTCAACATTAATTCAGGATATAAATTTAACTGGCGTATCACTCTGGCCAGGGTTCAAGAGCTTCATTACCATTCCATTCTGTCATGTGACCGATGTCTGTGACATCATCAGGAGAACTGGAATGTTTGATCCTTGTCATTGTGATGATAATGAAGGCGAAGCGTGTCATCACTCCCTCCTTTGTTAATATTATTCATGACATATTCTGAGAGTTACACATTTCTCCATCTATAAATCATTTCCCACTTTCCCTCCAGATCCATCTCTGTTGACTTTTATCACAATATAGAGACAGTATTGAAAGGCATATGTGAAAATCAGTTAACGCATCATTCAGAATCGAGGTCGAGGAAAAATAGTTCTTAAAAAGTTTACACAGAGCTCCCCCTCACCCAGGCTGGAGTTGTGAGTGGTTTGCTCTGGGGGAAGCTCAGTCATGAGTGAATGACAAGCCTTGGACAGCTCCATTAGGAAAACAGATGGAGGGGTAGTGGAAAAAAGGCTATGTAACAAATGTAATATTGTCTGAACGCAGGAGGCTGCAGGACATGCTCACAGCTTGAGCTCTTGGCAAGAACTCAAACCATCCATTTTGGCCAGCAAGCTGCCTGCGAACGGTCGGTAACTAGCCGAGGCACAGGTTGACTCTCATGGTCAGTAGCCAACTTCTCCACGTCACGCTTCAGGTAGTTATCTCCACAGCGCTCATGAAGTGAGACCGTGCCTGGCCAGCTGTCTTTGAGGCCACACAAAAAGAGGAGGAACGTCAGTGAGAGGAGAAAGATTCCTTCTGGCACTGCCTTCATTTAAAGAGATATGACAACTGATGGAGGTTAGTTAGTCATTTCCCCTGTGTGCTTTTTTTTAAACTAGAGAAATACAGTTTTGTTCTCCTACATCCATCTATTCATGAGGCTATTTACCTCAAGCTCTGTACTATCAATTCCCTAGCATGTCAAACAACAATTTTGTCATAATTTACTCATCCTTATGTTGTTACAAATCTCTATGACTTAATTTCTTGTGTGGAACACGGAAGAAGATGCTTAGAAAAATGCCTCTTGTGTTTTTATTTAGTCAATGAGGTCCATAGGGGCTGTTTTGAACCACACCGATTTTCATTTGTGCACAAAAACAGCTGAAATGTTCTTCGGAATAGCTTATTTTGTATTCCACAAAAGATGGGTTGGAAATGTTGTAAAAGTGATTAAATGATGACAGAATTTCCATTGTTGGATGAAATATCAGTTTAAGAGACAAGATATGGGATAAAAGGCAACTAGAACTATGAGACTGTAGGTCATTCATCTCCTTATTTCATTAGTATTTTAACCCCAGCTTTAATCCCAACTATTTCAAAAGCATGGAGTCAAATGATCCCGAAGTGTTGTCCCCCCACCCCCTCATGGGAAGATGTATTTCAGTGGGTCATGCTGTTATTGCAAATGTCACCAAACTACGCCGAATGGCCTCGCATCTGCGACTCATTAGTCAAAACGAAGCACAAGATCACTCTACATAAACATACATCCTGATTAATACAGGGAGTGTTGGCGTGTGACAGGATAAGACAGGGTACGGAGAGAGAGACACAATTACACGCTCTTACAGTCTCATTTCCAGAGAGAAACAATGGCAGTATACCCTAAAACACTAATAATGTTATATTTGTGTTTTTAAAACAAGACCGAGGCCAAGTCCTGGCTCTCATTAGATACTCTGACTGTGTGAAGGAGAATAAGGACAGAGCCGCAGATAACAGAGCCAGGAGAAATCCAGCCAAGTCCTTCAAAACTGGCCCAGCGAGCAGGAGACACCTCCCTGGCTCACAACATCCAAAAATATGCCCATTTATTTGTGTTTAATCATCTTCTACATGGATCCCAAAGGAAACATCTAGTGACATTTTACACATCATCAGAAACAATCAAAACGCACTACGTTCATTAGACTGAAGAGCAATAACTCTGAAATAAAGGAAAGTCACTGCCATCAGAATGAAATTGCCACCCCAAAATTGCAATTGGACCTTAAGTGCCTCTCTGTGCTATTTTTAGCATTCTAGAGTTCTTGGAAAAAGTGGTCACTCAAGTAAAGTCTGCAGTGCCCAATGCCAAACTCGAAATGGCCAAGCAAAACCGCTCTGGGATCCGTGGAGGTTTTTTGTTGGGCTTAACGTGGTTTGACTCAAACCAACCCCATTAGTGGTCTCAACTGAGCTGTGTCAACTTCCTACGTCACGTTACACTGGACATCACTTGGGAATGTAGGGGAAAAATCATAAGACATACCCATTAGGAAATCAATGAAATATAATGGGGCAATGAAAATTCGACACCTCATCTTAAAAATGAAATGAAACGGATACAGACTCGGAACTGGTTTACCGATCCATCTCTGTCTTCCTCTTTCCTCATCGGTCAGACTTTGGATGTATCGATTTGTGCCCTCTGAAAAGCCAGCCTTGTATTCTAGGTGGAATCTTGTACCATTACAGCTTGGCACCCTGTGTGGAGGAAACAAGGGTGATCAGAGCAGTAGACCCTGCCACTCTCCTTCATCAGATTTAATGACAGCCTCACTGACATCCAAGACTCTTAAAAAAATGACAGCCGCATGAGAAGGAAACTATATATATATATATGAATACACCACATTATAGTGAGGAAGATTTGTGCAGGTTGTTTTTCTCAAATTACCTCTCAGGCCATCAGATCAACGAATGCCAACGCAATCATTGGAAAGAGTTGGCAGTATCATATTATTAGCTTCATCTAAGACACTAGTGATTCGTGTTTATTTTCTGCAGAACTGTTCTGCTTGTTTTGAGCACCAATCTAACAAAGTGTATGCTTATAATTAAAACAACAACAACAAAAGACTTTTCAGACAGACTTTCCCAAAAGGGTAAGACAAGGACTTGCTTTTCAAGTCTAATTATCTTAAACAATTTTGTTTCTCAAACAAACATATTCTGTTTTAAAGATGTTAAAATATTTTTGCTTGAGAAGAAGACATAAATACTTAATAAAAATGGTCAATTGTCCAAACGACAAAAAGAAAAATGCAGCAATATGATAAAGCTCATTCTGATTCTGATTTTGGTATGTATGTATGTTATGTATTAAACATATAAAACAAATTCAATACCATTATGGCAAGACTTAATGTAAAATAAATAAATAAATAAATAAATACATAAATAAATAATAGCATAGTAAGGCAAGGCAAGGCAAATTTATTTATATAGCACGTTTTACACAATGGTAATTCAAAGTGCTTTTCATAAAATTAAGTAAAATAATCATGAAGAAAAATTATCACAAAAATAAAACAAGCAATTGAAAAACTTTGAAAATGATTACAAAAATTACTTAAAAATGAATTTAAAACAGTTAAAAATAGAAAATGATTTGACATAATACAATGAATACGTAAAATAGATGTAAAAAAATGAATGTTAAATAGATAGAAGATGTACTATCATATTAGTTAGTGACTATACATATGCCATGAGCATGCAAATAAATACAGGAACAAAATTACTCATATAACTGTTAAATTGAGTTGCAATGACAAAACCACATCACAGCATATTTGAGTGGTGGTACTATGGAGAGCACTGATGGCATCAAAATGTAATTCAATGTTTCTTTATGGCGCTTTTCCACTGCGTGGTACTGTATGACTCGGCTCAGTATGACTCAGTACGATATGGCATGGCGCAACTTGGCTCTGTTTGTGTTTCCACTGCAGTTTCATATTGCTTTAGAGTGGGCAGGATTATTCACATATCATTATTGTTGCGCCGCCTCTACTGCCGCCGCTCATGAAAAACGTTTTCATTCCGCATCGCCCAATCAAGCTATTGTTGGGTCCGCTCTTCTGCTATCGATGTCTAGGGATGTCTGTACTTCCTCAATAGACAACGACAGCCATTTTTGGGCTGTTAAAAAAAGGTGCATTCTTTGCTGGCAGTGATTATTTAAATCTAGTGGTTCTTTTGTGTCTGTGTAGCAAGTTCAGTGATGCAGGTAGTGAAGATTCTCTTTGGCCAGAGAGTTTACATGTCACGTATTGGTAACCAAACTGTACCGTGCCATACCATACAGTGGAAAATCGCCATTAGTTATATGTTAATCCAAAGTATTTCAAACAATAATAATAATAAAAAACAAAAACCTGGGAGTAACATGCTGCATCGTGTTTAATACAACCAGGGTAGATTATTTATTTCAAGCAATAAGCCTCAGGAAGTGGAACCGAGCTCAATTACACATTCAGTGTCTCTGAATTATCTAGAGTGCAATTTCATGTATGAAAACAAAGTAAAAAGGAAAACCACATATCTCCACATTCTGTCCTTTAAATCAACTTGGACTTGACACAGCTCCATTTTTATACATTTATTTTCGGTCTGAAAATATATTCTCCATTTCTGCATAAATAGCAAACATCAGTAAGTGTTCCAGTTGTGCTTATAGCCTAGTGCTCAGTGACTTCAACTAAGTATCTCACCTTGTTTTATTTGCCTCCAGCAACATCTCACATTGGAAAGAGACTCTTGTTCACAAACATAACAGAGTGTTAATGAGTTCCTGAAATCACTACCTAAGACCTGAGGCTGGGCTTGTAGAGGCTGACAGGTAGGATGATGGAAACCAGGTGTGTGTATTTGTGTGTTTGAGAGGGTCTAAAAAATGGACTTTGAATGACTGAATCGTTGGCTAACTAAAAAAGATTTTTTTTTTACAATCTGTTAGTTTAGATTATATATTTGTGTTAAACACTGAATATTAAGATAAACCGTTAATGATAAAGATTACATGACTCTTATGAGCTTGAGTGGGCAGAAGCCTTTGGCTGTATAAGTTTCTTGTGAAGGTCATAGCCGTTAGTTTGACCTTTGACCTGCAATGCCCTACAGTGCTACAGCATGAATATTCTCTGACTGGGCTGGGAGGTATTCAGCCGACGTTCTCTAGAGAATATGGACAGAGAAAAAAAAAGACTGCTCATTTTTCTGGTGGAGAGATTATGCATGGTACATACACACACATGGGGTTTCTTTATGTTATGTTTTTATGTTACATGTGTGTACATGTTTGTCTAAAAGTATATGGTAGAGAGAGAGAGAGAGAGAGAGAGAGAGAGAGAGAGCAAAAGAGAGCAAAATGTCAGTGCCCATGTCTTTCTATTTACAGTAGAGCTTGTTCCTTGTTTTCATTTTTGTAATCAGACCTGCATTAATTCTGAGTTGCCTGCTTTGCCACTGCTGGAAGCTACATGACCTCTAACATCAGGAACTGTCTTACTGTTTACTATTGACCAATTAAGACTGCCTGCCAATCAATAAAGAGCAAAAAAGTGTCCAAAATAACTTAAGAGCAAAGTTCATAGGTTATAATAGTGATCTCCTAAACCCCAAGATGGTAGAGATAGCAATGCAATTCTAATTATATTTTTATAATATATATATATATATATATATATATATATATATATATATATATATATATATATATATTATCCAATAGTTTTTTAGTCCTTAAGTGTAAAGATATGAAACAGATTTAGCTCCATGAGAGATGCTTCAGGTATATTTGACTCAAGCTAAGTAGGGCTATTAAATAATTAGCTTAGCAGCAAACCAGAGCCAAGATGTTTAGCATGATATATTCATTTCTAAGAGATAGAACATTAGAGTGTGCTTCAAAAAGGTTTCATTCACCACTAGCAAATGGGAAAATTTGATTGGCTAGTTTTTTATGACAAATGTAGAAATCAAAAAACCTCTACTGTATTACAATACAGAAAAAAAGGGCATTCTATGGTCTCTGCAGGAACGCTTTTCTGCTGTCCAATTCATATAATACACATGCACATGACCTCACCATTTACACAATTTTACACTGATAACAATAATGTTATAATTTTTAAATACTTGTGCTTTGAAATCCATTTTCAAAACTTTGCATTTAAAGGGCCTGACTTGACATCTCACTTTGAAAGTGTCAAAGGAAGCAACGGAATATTATTTTGCAGAAATGTTACAACGGGCATGTTTTCTATGAGCCAGGATTAAAAAAAAAAAAAAAAAAAAAAAGGTTGACAGTACAAAACTGAAACATTATGAAATAATATCATATATAAACCATATTTCAGAGGATGTCAACATGGGCTCGAGTGAGATAAAAGACTTTGAGTTCAACAGGGAGGCAGCATCTCTTTTACAAAAAATAGCATTGCAAAGACTATTTGATCTCATATTTCATAATATATATATATATATATATATATATATATATATATATATATATATATATATATATATATATATATATATATACTTTTTTATTTTTGAATAGTTGATTATTTTTCTCATTCGGCTTTAAGGAGGTGCACGCCTACTCTGAGAAAACGCTACTGGGCGCATACATGATAACTGCTTTCAAGCATCACAGCCATGCTGCAGGTTTGCCCGAGGTACCTGAACCTGAACTGAAGAAAAAGAAATGGAACTTGAGACAAAGAGACAGAAAAAGGAATGCAACAAGCGGAAAAATAGGTGTGACGTATCGTAGAGATGAAATAGGTGGGTAAGAGTAGGGGATTGTGAGGAAAAAGGACAGTAATAGAAAAGGCTTGCTTTGTGAGCTAATCCACTGTTCTCCTCCTGCTCTTGTGCTGATGTGAAACCAATAGTGTTATCCAGGCAGACGCACCATAGCATAAAAGACACACACACACACACACTTTGAACGTGTAGCTGAGACAGCGGCACTGATGTGAATAGCACCGTTTAATCAGATTCCTAATACACCGCCTGCATTGGCTGGATTTGCCGAATTATCTAGCACTGGGTCGCTGAAGTCCCTGGACTATGTGTGGCTGTATGTGTATGAGAAACAGATGCTTCCAAGGAGCAATGCAGTTGCTATAGCCAGCATCAGAGCAGACTCCTCATTCACACAGATACGCAGAGCTGAGGGAAACACTCGACTAGACACTAGACCTTCTTTTGCAGATAGATTTATTCACACACCACCTTTAAGAGAAGATGTCATCACTGGCTCCATCAAATGTGTTGATAGCAGGAAGGAGGAAGGAATTTGGAGGATGTTTTCAAGACATGTTTTCCTCATCAAATATTCACCTTCAAATGTTATCCTACAGAGTGGCTTCATTTTCATCCATGTTATTTCGTTTGCACAAAATCAGAATAGTACAATGATTCTGATGGATCATGTGACATTGAAGGAGTAATGGCCATTGGAAATTCAGCGTGATCATCACAGGAATAAATTACATTTTAAAACATATTAAAACTGATTTTTTAAATAATAATATTAATATTTAACAACATTACTGCATTTTTGATCAAGTAAATGCAGGCTTGGTGAGCATAAGAAACACACGCACATCAGTATGTTAGAGATCCTAAACAGACGCTGTCTTGATTTTCTGATTTATGAATAAAACAGAATTAAGGAAATTCCGCAACATTTTAATTGCAGCATGTGCAGTATTTTAGTGTATCAGAATTACCAATCACTAAATAATTTACTTTTTTTTCTCATAATTGTGCCACTCTTCTGTACACAGAATCCCTAATGTGCATGTGAAAATGTGAAAAAGTAGCAAAAGGCATCCAAGGTCAGAAAAAAAAAAAAAAACACATAAAATCAATTTCTGAGCAAGTCAATTAATTGCTTTCAATTCCTCATAGACCCACATCTCCTCAATTTCCCCCTTTCACCATCTCTTTTATCTCTATTCCTCCCCATTCCTTTCCGTTAGCATTTCTCCCAGGGGGCTTTTAGGCTTTGCCCGGTTGGGGTGGCGACGTACTTTTGTGTGTGTGTGCAAATACAATATGGGTTTAACATCTCTGAACTTAGGAGCGAATCCTGGATGCCGCCAACAAACCCAATTAAGCGAGAGTCAATAGAGAGCAAATTAAAAAGCCTCTAGGCTTTAAACGGTGCCAGAAAATGCCAGCCGTATCAAGATGGTCAGGGCCACAAACAAAGACGGGGACGGCGCCGGTTTCATCCATCCGCGCTGCAGCTCCGTGATTAGACGAGAGAGGTTTAGTGCTCTCTTTCACAGGGCAGGAGGAGAAGGGAGTTCATTCACATAGGTCTATGGGTCGAAAAAAATGGCAGCCATGGGGGCGAAAGCCATTGAGCTTGTTCAGCGAGGTGTAAATGACCACCTCTCAAGAACCACAATAAGGAACAAGCGGTGATTGAGAGAAAAACCTGTGAGGAACTTTGACATGGATTAAGTGACAAGAAATGAAAAAGTTGGTGGTTAGTGCCACTCAACGTGGATAGATGTTCTTTTCAGAAGAAACACAGAGGTGGAGTACATTGAATGAAATTTGTGTCTGAGACTATCTATCTATCTATCTATCTATCTATCTATCTATCTATCTATCTATCTATCTATCTATCTATCTATCTATCTATCTATCTATCTATCTATCTATCTATCTATCTATCTATCTATCTATCTATCTATCTATCTATCCTGTATGGTTACTAATGTATGACTCCATTAATACTTAAATTAGACAAATGAGCTGACAATATTAGCAGGTAATGCAAAATAAAAACTATTGTGAAAAAAAGGTTGATTTTCACTTTTTATTTGCCTGATGAATGAATGAATGGAAGAACTAATGAACAAACAAATTAACAAACTAATGAATTAATAATTTTGTAAGCAGTGTTAGTTGTTCTAGAATTTTCTGTATGATTTTGAGTTGTAAAAAGATACACAACACAACTATATGTATATCTATATGTACAGTTTAATTGCATTGATATTACATCAATAACATTTTAGTTACAAACAGTGTCTCTTACATTCTCCCAAAACAAATGAAACAAAAACTACTGAGTGCAGGAGCAATATCATTGTTAGCCCCTGAAATATCGTAATTTACACCCTCATACGTATGATGTTTTCATTTGTGAAACTTGTCTGCATTATTCCATGTATTGTGAAATCATCAGATCTTTTCTATCTCTAACAAGAAGAGTCTCTCCAGTATGATGACATGACACTTATATAGTCGGATTCATGTCCTTCAGTGCGCCATTTAAATTGCATTCAATATTTCTGGAAGGTTTTCCTCTCTTCAGTTGCAATACAATAGTGCTCCCCACCTCTCGCAGTATCTTATTTAAACAGTTCTTTGATGAAGCCCTTCATGTTCTCAGTCATGAGGGGTGATGGAAGGTTCTTGCCTTCTAACCCATCTAAAAAGGATTGGAACTGATTCCATAGCTTCTACCCTGCCTTTTACTACCGGGGACTTAATGCAGCCTCCCCCCACCAGTGGCATGAGAACTGCGTGAAGGCAAAGTTTTTCCTTGACTAAAGACCCTCTCTCCTGGCGCGAGGTGAAGTGAAGAGGGCTAAACTAATTACCAGACCTGCTTCTCTAAGCCTGGAGCTCAAGGAACACAATGGAAGCTTCTGCTTCTCTTCTATTCGCTCTCTTCCCCACATGCTGCCTTCACCACAACCAACAAAAGGACTCCATTAGAGTAATTAACAGCTAAATGAAATGCACTCTTGTTTTGTATGTTGAACATATTTTTTTCACCCCCCCCCCTCCCTTTCCAACCTTATTCTTTCCTTGCGTCAGAAAGACGACCTTTCAGTTTTTCGTTTTTGGGATATTCAGCACATTGAAAGCAGCCAAAAATGCAAATGCAAAGCTGTGAGAGATTGCTACAGTCCCTTTTCACCACCATCCTGCGATGTAGTTTCGGTGTGTTTATTATTTGTTTGATATTCTGTCACTCTGCCACGGGAAAGTAAATAAATAAATCTGCCATAACAGCAATTATTACTCAAAAGAGATTCAGGGAGCCTTAGTCTCGATGGCTGGATTTCCATGGATCCATGGATTTGGATAGGGTCTAGAGATAATTTATTTTCACATTGGTACAGTTTATAATTAGCAAGAGTCTGACTACCTAGAAAACCATTCATTTACTGAATGTAAAAACAATCAGAGGAAAAGAAGGAGGCCTAGGATGGATTTTTATCATTGTTCCATTATATTGTTGAGAAAAGAATTGGGGCTAATTGTGGAAATGTTTTGATAAGTTCTGTCAAACTTACTTCGAAGGGAACAAAGAACACATTCATTTGACAGATTGATGTCCTCCTCCTGGAAGAGAGTTATCTGATCCTGAATTTTCAAATAACATTAATAATTATCCCGGTGCTAGTGATTAAGTATTTTAAATAGTGCATTTAACCTCAGAACAAAATTCAGTTTGTTTTAATTAGGGATTCATTGATATAAAAATTTCTGCAGATACCTATAAGCTGACAATTATTTTACTTTATTACTTTATTATACAAAGTTATGACAGGTCAGCAAATGGTTTATTAAAATTCTAATTTGTAAAAATCAATACATATATATACAGGTGCTTCTAAATAATTTAGAATGTCAAGGAAAAGTTCATTTATTTCAGTAATTCAACTCAAATTTTGGCTGTAGCCAAATTCCTTCTGTGTGTGGTGTTTCTTGATGCCTTGACCCCGGCCTCAGTGCATTCCATGTGAAGTTCTCTAAAATTCTTGAATCCAGTTTGCTTGGCAATCCTCATAATGCTGTGGTTCTCTCAGTTGGTTGTGCATCTTTTTCTTCCACACTTTTTCAGTTCCACTCAACTTTCTGTCAACAAGTTTGGATACAGCACTCAGCATCCAAAGATGCAAACAGTTTAGGGGAAGGAAGTGAAGATGAAACCATTGCATTTGGCCGGGAGGGTGAAAGTGTGTGTGTGTGTGTGTGTGTGTATATATATATATTTTTTTTTAAATGTTTTTTAATATGTTACTGTTGTTGCTGTTTAAGAGTTTGCTAATGCTTCTTTAGCAAAGTGTGGATTTACTTCAGCAATATTACAACCAACAGAGGAGACACATCATATACAACATAAAATCGTCACTTCCCTATGGGTACTGTTTATTAACAAGGTGACAGCACCAACTATTGGCCTGGCATTTGCAAAAGTTTTTAGCCTTTTTAGTGGATATGTATAGATGCAAATCATTTTGAAAATGTTTTATGAAAAAAATGTAAGAGAAAAACTTTTCAGTTTTTGACTACATCATTGTCGTGTAAACGTAACCATAATTAATATCTCTAAAAGCAACCACAACTACAAAATCTGTGGTTCTAAATTTTAAATACATGCTCAAGAATAAAAGGGAAATCAAAGCTGCTAATTATTTTGCATGTTGTACAGCTGTTCTAGTATTGTATTAGATACCTGTGGAGCAATTTTGACATCCTCATTTTCAAGAAAAAGTCTTTATCTTATTCACAGAATTCCAAGTTCAGACAACTATGGCTGTAATGGCTAATGAAGCACAGATATAAGAGATAAATTAATGTAAATGTACTTGCATTATGTTTATTTATGTTAATGTAAGCTTTCTGTGTCTCACTTTGTCCCAATGAACCCCAGGCAAACACAGCAGGTGCTGAGAGCTTAGCAGATATCCAATTTGACAGCTACACACCCTCCAATCAGCACTGAACTGTGGGATCGTGTGCATTTGTGCTTGTGCATGTTATTAGATGCAGGTGTGAACTGGGTTGGCCTTCAGTAGAGATGTCTTAGGGAGTCAGGTTAAATGCACACGGTCCTCTCTGCGGTAGGTCGTGTTTTACAAATGTGATTTGGTGTGCTCCACGCACTTCGTCAACAATGCACAACACACTGTCAACACTTCAGTCTCCGTGCTCTATCTGTGTGACAAAAGTATACTTAAGCCCTCTATATGCTGATTATTAATAAGTAGCATGAAAATCAAATAAAAGATTCATTCAACAATTAGATGTTTTAATCGCAGCATAGTTCTGCTCTAAATGACTCTGGGGGTTTCTAGAATGTTGAACTGTTCCAAAGCCATGTTGTGTTTAGTCTGATATATTTGTCCCTTAAGGGCCCATCAGAGCATGTTTTCCTGATTTGTTAGCAGGCAGAGGTAGGAGTGGATGCACACCTGTGTGTCCATTGCCAAAATGCCCTTTTCCTTAACACTCCCACTTGAATGTCACACACAAATAGATGTCACACATATATTCAACCGTTTACCCTTTCCCCCTTTATCACACACCCACACACATGTTGGTACTCCTATAACTATGAGAATTTTCCACGTGCATATTTGTTTTATTAAACATTGTTTATTTAGACACTTTAATTACTGGAACAGTTGTGATGCAGTTATATACTGATTTCCATTTGTTCTCGGAAGTCAGAAATTCTAATTTCACAGTAGGAACATTTAACTGGTAAAAACTCTCGCTGGATTTTCTCCTCTGCTGTCAACAAGAGGAACATCTGTACTTCCTCAACAGACCACGAAACTGTGCACTTATTCAAAACAATTGCGTTCAAAGCTTTGCTGGCAGTGATGATTTAAATGTAGTGGTTCTATTGTGTTTGCAGTCCGCTACTCGGTACGTAAACGAACGCTGCACTGCTGCAGACGCAACGCTCCTGGAACGCAACTGGAATCCGTTGCATACGCATATGCATATAAAATATGCATACGCACTGCAGACGGAGTATGTGTGAAACAGGCGTACGGTTGTGGAATTAGCTTACAGATTTTTCAAGCAGTTTGTGATGCATTTTGGAAACAGGAAATGTACATTTCTAATGCACCATCTAGCTGGATAAACCCCTTCTCAAAGACTTACTGTTTGTCAATTTTATTTGGGTAACACACATATTCTGAATATCTATATATATATATATATATTTCCTGTGCTCCAAAGTAAAATTCTTACATCAACATTTTTATTTATTAAATTTTCAGTGTGATATTTAAGTGAAGTTTAAGTTTTAAACCATCTCTGAAAAAAAAAAAAAAAAGTGGACTTCACTCGAAAATCACTCGAAAATCACACTGAAAATGTATATAACCCTACATTCCCCAACTCACCAATGGCCTTGGTGTTTCCATTACAAAATAATGAATCTGACAGGATAAATGCTTCCAAATCAGTAACATCTGTGTTTGATGAAAATTTGTAACATTCATGCTTTGAAGCAGAAATATGTTAAAGAGAGATAGGGAGAGTGTTTATAGTTTTGATGTTTTAATCTCTTCTTAGGGATGCCCTTGGCTATTTACTTTTATCAGAGATGCAATTGAACTTCGCTCTTTAACTCTTTTTCTTTTTGTGTCTCTAGCACACACACACATATACACAGTTTTCATTGTTTTTAGAGTTTAGCCTTGAAGTTAATGGAACAGCAGCGGGAGGTAAGCCACCGTTTGTTTTTTTCGCTATTAAATGACTGTTTATTTCCCTGGATAAGCTCCCATCCCAGAATTCAGTCCACGAAAGTTATGAGCTTTCCACAGCAGAAAGTGACACAAAAGTAAATCTGTTTCCAGATCAGGAAGCAAGACCAAGACATAGGGGAAAAGCACATTGTAATTAAAAAATGGTAAGAAACACTATATACCCATGATGCCTGGTGCAAACTTGTTAGTCTAAAAGGTAGCAAGCATACATTTATCTTCATTGTTTTTCCACAGCTTGTGTCTCTAGCTGCCTTGTTTATCTGTTGTTTTCCCCTAGTAAACAATTCCTATGCATATATATTCTAACCTAGGTCAGTGTTTTACTACAGGTCTCCTGTTGTGGGGTTGTTATTTTGCATGCATGCAGATAGGGGCTGATTCGGGGCTCTAATTTCTCCAAAGTGATAGACTGAGACAGCGGTACGGCTCCCTCTGATAGTGCAGGTGGAAAACAACACTCACTTTATCAGAGTCAGGATGCTGTAATCACTAGCCTGAAATTACCTGTCCTCTGTCAGGCCTCCGGTGACTGCACACATTAACTCACATTCTGTTTTTTTGTCTCTCTCTCTCACAACTAGAATCTAAGGCTGCGTCTCAATTCCTATAAAGAAAGTTGCTTCTTCAGACTCCTTTACACAGGTGCTGTTTGTGTTTGTATGTAAACATTAAAATACTGTTCACAGACAAATATCTGTTAGCATACAATTCAGGATTCTTTAGCATTTTATCGTCAACAGTATGATTTGGGATGGACTGTCCTAATCTTGAAAGTTAAATATGATGGATGATATGCAAACTGGGATGCAGCTTGTTTTGAGAACTGTGTAACTGTAAAAAAAAAAATGGTGTGCTTAATTGTATTGAACGTGTACTTACAGCCGAAATTGTGCTTGAAGGTAATCGAATATTAATTTAATATAAAGGCCACATAAGTGTACTTAAAGAGAGTACACATTCTTGCCTGTTTCTTGATACATTTAAGTCGTTTTTTTATTTTTTATACATGCACTCAAATTAAAGTTTTACTTTAAAATAAATCATTGTTTTTAAAATCCATTGTCACACTTTAAGTATTCTTATTAAAATTGCAGCTTCATAATTACAAATATGAAATTAAAAATATTCTGTTCAATTCATTTCAAGTTTATTTGTATAGCGCTTTTTTATGATACAAATCATTGCAAAGCAACTTTACAGAAAATTACGTTTCTACAATATTTAGTAGTAGCTTATCAGTGGTGACTGTCAGTTTATGTGCATATGACAGAAATTTTCAACCAGATGATGAACACTAACAGCAATTATTATATGATACAATTACATACGCAATATTTGTTAGTTCTGTATGTTGTTTCAGGGATAGCATCATATGAGGTCCTCTGAGGGGTCAGCATCATCTCTTCTCGGGTGTTCTGCATCTAGATTGGAGCTTGTGTAAATCCTAGCAAAACAGAGAAACAAATAGAGACATAATTAGTGTAGCTGCTGTTTCAATCAGGTAAAATGTATTAGTTTAACTCAAACTAAAGAATAATAATGCACATTTGATCAGATATAATTGCAGTCCAAAATTATGAGATGCATTATTTGAATGCTTGGCC
Source organism: Carassius auratus (assembly GCF_003368295.1). NCBI lineage: Eukaryota > Metazoa > Chordata > Actinopteri > Cypriniformes > Cyprinidae > Carassius > Carassius auratus. The sequence continues at coordinate 143,858 of NW_020528954.1, read as the reverse complement.
AAAGAGATGTGTTTTTAATCTAGATTTATACAGAGAGAGGAAGGCTATTCCAGAATTTGGAAGCTAAATATAAAAAAATATATATATATCTCCTTTAGTGGACTTTGTCATCCTAGGAACTACCAAAAGGCCAGCATTTTGTGACCTCAGGGTGCGTGATAGATTGTAGCATGCTAGAAGGCTAGTTAGGTACACAGAAGATAAACCATTTAGGGCCTTATACGTAAGTAATAATATTTTGTAATTGATATGGAACTCAATAGGTAGCCAGTGCAGAGACTTGAAAATTGGGATAATATGATCATATTTTCTTGACCTGGTAAGGACTCTAGCTGCTGTATTTTGGACTACCTGTAGCTTGTTTATTGAAGATGAAGGACAACCACCTAGAAGTGCATTACAATAGTCCAGTCTAAAGGTCATGAATGCATGAATGAAAAATATTCATATACAAGACAATAAGTCAGTATAAATAACATTCAAGCATTCTATTTTAGTTTGCCATAAATGTTTGTCAGTACATTTGGTAGTAAACTTTACATTTACATTTAGGCATTTAGCAGACGCTTTATCCAAAGCGACTTACAAATGAGAACAGAAGCAATCAGACCAACGAGAGAACAACAAAAGTATACAAGTGTTTAATGACAAGTCTCAGTTAGTCTAGCACAGTACACATAGCTGTTATTTTTTTTAAGAGCTGTTGTTATTTTTTTTAAGTATGTGTGCATGTATGTTTTTAATGGATTGATTTATTAATTCACACAAACATACAATAGAATAAAGAGAAAAATAAACGCATATCTTAATCCTTAACTTCACTATGCGTGTTTTGTTTTTGTTTAGTTTTTGCATGTAAATATAAATAAAGAAATTGGTAATCTAATTCCTAGAATAAAGAGAAAATGTATCAGCTGACATTCTAAGCCAATCAGCATGAGGCTGTGCCGTCAGTCAGTCGTTTCCTCTCTTACTTTGATCAGCACAGTCGGTGCAAGAGTTTTTTTTTGGCACACGCCAGCATGACATCAGAGCAAGGCGGACGTAACTCGAACACTTTTCTACCGGCATCCATCTCGCGGTGATCACCAATGATCAATTTGCACAGATTTTGCTCATCTCAAGCAAGCCTATTCAGAGTTGCTCAACCTAAATGCATTCCCCATAGCGTTTTGACGCAGCTCGAGTTTTCTGAAGAGGAATGCAAGCTCCTGGAGGGCATATAACTTTAACCATATTTCAAAAATAATAGTATTCATGAAATTACATGTAAATATGCATTTAAGCCCTACTTGAGTGTGTCAGAAAGACTCTTTAAGTTCGACTAATTTTTATTTAATTGTAAATAACGTGCAATTAAGTGTCTGAAAGCATTACATTCAGTTTGCACTTACATTTTTTTTTTTTTTATTCTAATAAGTTTCCTTTTAAAAAGTATGACTCGTTTAACGGCACTGGGACATTTTATGGACAGAAATGCTAATGCATGGTGCTGACAAAGAGTAGTATGACATGATTTCTGTCCTGCATATACCCTCAGATCACACCAGTGACGTGATGTTAATGGCATACATTAGTACAAGCTGAGTGTAATGTCTTCAGGAGGAGAAACTGCTGCAAGGAATGGAAAGACAAACAAGATTACTGCATCCAAACTAGCAATTTTGCAGCACAAGGTATAATAATGCTGCTTTTATGCTAACAAGCCACAGTGCTTGTTCATGATAAAAGTCAAAGTTGTTCAAATCTCAATTGTTTTCCAACGAGCAACAAAAAAGATATTTGACATTTAGTTGACATTTTCAACTGTAATCGGTGCATTCAAAGAAGGTTAAAGGAATACTTCACCCAAAAATGAAAACAGGAATTTAAGTCATTGAAATGTTTCCCTCAGAGATTGCTCTCATTAGTATTGAGGATTTTGATTTGTTCAGTGAAACTATGCAGAAATTATTTATGGAAACAATGATTCGTTAAAAAGCACTGAGATGTTCACAACGAAACAAGCCTTAGATTTTGTGATCTACGAATGTACTAAGAGACTTTAGTGCCGTGTTTAAGCATCGGTTTCAGTAACATCCTTACTGTGTCATCGTATTGTAGTTATGAGTCACATTTATGCGTTTTGAATTTATTCCATGATTGTTTTTAATTAAAGTGATTAATCAAGCAATACAATACGTTTGAGGTCTATTATTATTATTATTATTATTATTATTATTATTAGTAGTAGTAGTAGTAGTAGTATCTTATGCTGATCAAGGCTGCAATTATTTGATCAATACAGTAAAAACAGCAATACTGCAAGTATTATTGGAGTTTAAAAACACAGGTTTGAATGTGAAGTTTTTTTTTCTTTTTTTTTTCTTCTTCTGTGATTGCAAAGCTGATATTTCAGCAGTCATATTCAGTGTCATGCTTCAGTGTCACATGATACTCCAGAAACCATTCCAATATGTTGATTTACTGCTCAAGAAACATTTTTTTTTGTTATTTTACATGCTGAAAACAGTTGGTATTCATTTTGCTTTAAAAATAAAAATAAAGTAAAAAAAAAAATCTTACTGACCCCAAACTGCTGAACAGTAATAGATCTGCTTTCATCGAGTCAGTCAGCAGACCCTGGTTCACAAACACGATGGCTAATTTGTTTATTTCCTCCATGAATGAGATGCACATTCAGTTTATTCACAAATAACAGGTCATGTTCACACTCAAATCAAAAACAGCATTTAGAATGACACGAGGGTGAACAAGTGTACAGAATTTTCATGTTTTGGGTGAAATATTATTTTAAAATTGGACTGGCTTTTATTTATGTTGCTTTGTTACAGTGTTAGGAAGACTAGGAATGATGGGTAATGCCATTCTCTCTGTATGGGAGATGAGAAGGGAAATTTAAAAGGTTCTTTAGAGCTCTCCGAGTTACCCCGGCTGAGCTGCAAACAAAGGACAGAAGAGCTTTTTTGCTTGTTTTCGCTCTGTCGCTCTGTGTCTTATGATGTTCCTCTCTACTAATTAATTGCTAAATGCAAAGAGCAGATAAACCCTCTTTAAATGCATTCAACAGATGAAAGACATGGATTATGAAGAAAGCACCGGGATATTAAAGGATGCCTTTCTAATGAAAACTTTCATTTTCCTCTCCTGCAGTTTCTCTGTTAATTTCTGTCCATTCTTCTGTATTTTCTCTTTTAGAGAACAGAGTTGATGTTTAAGTGTGTGTGTGTTGGGTCAGTAATAACTGGCCTCCAAGCTCTTTGCCACTCTTTCCAGAATCTAGTGGCTCAGCTGTATCGCCCAGTGCATGTCATGCTACCGTTACCATAGAAACTCTCCTGGTTGGATTTGTTATTGATAGAATGACAAGGCTGAGCATGTCCTGTATGTGAGAAATCTGTGAGCAAAAAAAAGAACTGCGATTCACACAAAAACATGCATGGAAATTCAATCGACACAAACCAAAGGCTTGAGGAAATATTTCAAGACAACAACAAACATGAACACAAACTGAAAATAGTAATAATTTATTAATAGAGTAGGGCTGTCGCGATATTAGATTTTTCATATGCTATTGTGGCCAAAATAATTCACTATATCGATAAAGCACTATAGATGTATCTATAGAAAACCTCACTTTTTCTTCAGGTCAAAGCAGACCTGAGACTTTGGCTTTCTTTAAAGCTCCCTGTGAAATAACAAGATAGAAAATACTGTCAAGTTCAACAGTATGCTAGATAAATATTAACATAAAAACTAATACATTAACCTGTTAACTTTCCTTACCATATTTTAATCTCTTTAACATATAGGTATGCCAATGAAGTCATGCAGTTAAAGGTTTGTTCACCCAAAATTTAAACTCTGTCATTAATGACTCACCCTTATGGCGTTCCAAACCCTTAAGATCTTCGTTCATCTTCGGAACACAGTTTAAGATATTTTAGATTTAGTCATGGAGTGTTCTTACCCTCCATTAAAAATGTATGTATGGTATACTGTCAATGTCCAAAAAGGTAATAAAAACATAATCAAAGTAGTCCATGTGGCATCAGAGGATAAGTTTGAATTTTTATTTTAAATATTGTGGTTATCACCAATGCCGGTATATCATCACACCCTATAATTAACACAATGTCGATATTTCATAATTTGAATATAACCTTATCGGCAATACCGGTATATTGTGACACCTATAACAGAGTTGACGTTAAAATGCTTAATTTCTTTACATGTCTATTACTCTCTCTCTCTCTCTCTCTCTCTCTCTCTCTCTCTACATCTCATAAGCATTGAGAATGAAACACTAATGTTAATTTAATTACAAAAAAAAATTGAGTATGAGGAGGACAAACTTACATTTCCTTCACTTGAGCCTCCATTGAATCCAGATGCTCTCTTTCTCTCTCTTTACCTGTCTTGTCTTTATGACATGCAATTTGAATTTGAAATATTTCCGATTTAATTAATATTTTCTGCCAGTTTTATTTTCTTCATTTCCACAACTCTTCCTCATTGTTTTGATTATAAATGTTAAACTCACCCTAGACACTTTAGACTTGTGAGTCTAAACATCTAACATCTTCAGATATGCACAGATGTAGCTGCAATTTATCACCTACACCACTGCCATATGCAATACATTAAGAAATCAAGTGAAGGAAATATATTTTGGCTAAATCTAATTTACTTGGAAAGACATAGATGAGCCCTATACATGCTGATGCAAGAACCAGGCTGTCCATTTTAATGAACTGGAATAGTGAAAATTCTTAATTTTACCATTCAATTTAAAGACACTGGTCTTTTTTTCTTTTAATAAAAACAAATAAATCATTAATAATCTCAAGTGGATCTGACAGCCTCCAAAGGATTATTATTTTGTAGCCAGCTTTCTGTTTCTTTGCAAAGTGTTTTTTAGTTTGGAAATATTAATTGATTGTCTCCCACACATGTCGTGTTTGAGATATATCCAGATTTTTAACATTAAAGCATGGGCATTGTATATAGACCAATCAAACACTTTAGTCAGTAATTTCTCGAAATAGTTTTTACTTGAACGCAGGCTCTTATTGCTTTAGTTTCTTCTCTTACCATGGGACATTACGTAACTTCTAGGCTTTATTGAGCAGAACTCATTCTTCCTTCTACCTGTACAATATTTTCTGTGCCACTGGCAGCTATGGAAGCATAACAGATCCACCCCTTGTGAAAAGTACTGAATGTTAACGTCTTGTTTATTGAACTATTACAGGGAAATCAAACTAACAGTCCTGCTGCTGCTGGTCTACGGGTTAAATCTGAGCCATGATTTTCAACAACAGCACTATTGCTTGAGCAATATTGCTTAAATTAAATGTAACTGAAACTGAAATGGAACAGATTTCTCTGTCACCCCACTCACCCCCCTTTTCAGCTACAGAAGAGTGAATGAAAGAAGTAAGTGTCCCTTGTCAGGGAGAGGAAAGGGTGAGAGACAGAGCCATAAAACAGAAGGAATGGAAGCAAGAACAAGATGGATGAGGGACAGGGCTCTGCCCGTTAATCACAGCTGGATCTGTCTTAGGTGGAGAGGACAGAGGAGGATACAGCAGGTTTGATGACGACCCTTTGCTCCTGTACTCTGGCTGGGCCCCTGAGGGCCAATGCAGCCCAGAGAGAGCACCATCTGGATGAACCTGAAAAGACCCCAGATGTGGAGCTGGACACAGCTGACAACTCTCCTCCACACACTAATGTTGTATTTTGAACTAATATTTTTAATGAATAACTCATTTTAAAGAATGGTTATTTCACAAATGCATAACATGATTGGTGGACTTGCTAAACTTACTGAATTTCATCCAGCAAAATATCCAGCAGACATCCACAACAAATTAATGTGAAGAAATGACTGTGTAGTGAAGTGCAGCAGAGGAGCATAATAGAAGTTTGGTTGCAGATGAAAATCTGATAATTCCTTCTGATGTCTGTTGTGGTTGTGTTGCTGCTTTTCACCACCCACTTAAAGATATCTTGTGCCACTGAACAAATCAGCGAATTCAACTTTTATTACAGATTACAAAATTCAATTCAATTCAATTCAAGTTTATTTGTATAGCGCTTTTTACAAAATAAATCGTTACAAAGCAACTTTACAGAAAATTATGTTTCTACAATATTTAGTAGTAGCTAGTAGTTTGTGCACATTTGACAGGATTTTAGAAAAAATAAAAATAATAATAATAATACAAGACGTAGTCAGCTAGACGATGAACTATCAATATTATTAATTAAGTTATTATATGATTCAGTCACACATTTAGCAATAATTGTTAGTTCTGTTTGTTGATTCAAGGTAGCATCATCTGGGGTCCTCTGAGGGTCAGCATCATCTCTTCTCAGGTGTTCTGGATCCAGACTGGAGCTTGTTTAAATCCTAGTTACCACGGGATGTAAATCCCGTGGCGAAACATAGAAACAAAATACAGACATCATTAGCATAGCTGCTGATCCAACAAAGTAAAATTAGTTTAACCCAAGTTAATGAATAAAAATGCACCTTTGAACAGATGCAACTACACTCACAATTAAAAAGATACATTATTCGAATGCTTGGCGAAAGAGATGTGTTTTTAATCTAGATTTAAACAGAGAGAGTGTGTCTGAACCCCGAACATTATCAGGAAGGCTATTCCAGAGTTTGGGAGCCAAATGTGAGAAAGCTCTACCTCCTTTAGTGGACTTTGCTATCCTAGGAACGACCAAAAGTCCAGCGTTTTGTGACCTTAGGGTGCGTGATGGGTTGTAACGTGGTAGAAGGCTAGTTAGGTACGCTGGAGCTAAACCATTTAGGGCCTTATAGGTAAGTAATGATCATTTGAAACTGATACGGAACTTAATAGGTAGCCAGTGCAGAGACTGTAAAATTGGGGTAATATGATCATATTTTCTTGACCTGGTAAGGACTCTAGCTGCTGCATTTTGGACTACCTGTAGCTTGTTTATTGACGAAGCAGGACAACCACCTAGAAGTGCATTACAATAGTCCAGTCTAGAGGTCATGAATGTATGAACTGGCTATTCTGCATCAGAAACAGATAACATGTTTCGTAGCTTGGCAATGTTTCTAAGATGGAAGAATGCAGTTTTTGTAACATTGGAAATATGATTTCCAAAAGACAAATTGCTGTCTAATATAACACCCAGATTTCTGACTGTAGAGGAAGTAACAGTACATCCGTCTAGTTGCAGATTGTAATCTACAAGATTCTGTGTAGTGTTTTTTGGTCCAATAATTAGTATCTCTGTCTTATCCGAATTTAATTGGAGAAAATTGTGTGTCATCCAATCTTTTACATTTTTAACACACTCTGTTAGCTTAGATAATTGGGAAGTTTCATCTGGTCTCGTTGAGATATATAGCTGAGTATCATCAGCATAACAGTGGAAGCTAATTCCGTATTTTCTAATAATATTACCAAGGGGCAACATATATATTGAAAATAGAAGGGGACCTAGAACGGATCCTTGTGGCACTCCATATTTTACTGATGATAAATGAGATGACTCCCCATTTAAGTAAACAAAATGGTAGCGATCGGACAGGTAGGATCTAAACCATCTTAGAGCCTGCCTTGAATACCTGTATAGTTTTGTAATCGATCTATGAGTATGTCATGATCTATGGTGTCGAACGCAGCACTAAGATCAAGTAAGACTAGAAATGAGATGCAGCCTTGGTCTGACGCAAGGAGCAGGTCATTTGTAATTTTAACAAGTGCAGTTTCTGTGCTATGGTGGGGCCTAAAACCTGACTGAAATTCTTCATACAGATCATTTTTATGCAGGAAGGTGCTCAATTGAGCAGACACAACTTTCTCTAAAATTTTAGACATAAATGGAAGATTTGAAATAGGCCTATAATTTGCCAGTACACTAGGATCTAGTTTTGGTTTCTTAATAAGAGGCTTGATAACCGCCAGCTTGAATGGTTTTGGGACGTGTCCTAAAGTTAACGACGAGTTTATGATATTGAGAAGCGGTTCTTCGGCTACAGGTAACAGCTTTTTCAGTAATTTAATGGGTACAGGATCTAATAAACATGTTGTTGGTTTAGATACAGTGATAAGTTTATTTAGCTCTTCCTGTCCTATGGTTGTAAAGCACTGCAGTTTATCTTTGGGTGCGATGGATGAAACTGAAGTGTTAGACGCTGTAGAATCTACATTCGCTATTGTATTTCTAATGTTATCTATTTTATCAGTGAAGAAATTCATGAAGTCATTACTGTTTAACGTTGGTGGAATATTTGAATCAGGTGGCATCTGGTAATTTGTTAACTTAGCCACTGTGCTAAATAAAAACCTTGGATTTTTTTGGTTATTTTCAATGAGTTTGTGTATATGCTCTGCCCTAGCAGTTTTTAGAGCCTGTCTATAGCTGGACATACTGTTTTTCCATGCAGTTCTAAAAACTTCTAAGTTAGTTTTTCTCCATTTGCGTTCAAGACTACGAGTTAATTTCTTGAGAGAGTGAGTATTACTGTTATACCATGGTACAGTACGTTTTTCTCTAACTTTTTTCAATTTGATTGGGGCAACAGCTTCTAATGTATTAGAGAAAATAGTGCCCATGTTGTCAGTAATTTCGTCTAATTCGTGTGTATTTTTGGGTACAATTAGCAGTTGAGATAGATCAGGCAGGTTATTTGCGAATCTTTCTTTGCTGGCTGGAACAATAGTTCTGCCCAGACGGTAACGCTGCGACATATAGTTAATATCAGTTATACGCAGCATGCACGATACAAGGAAATGGTCTGTAATATCATCACTTTGAGGTACAATATCTATAGCAGTAAGATCGATTCCATGCGATATAATTAAATCTAGTGTATGATTAAAACAATGAGTGGGCCCGGTGACATTTTGCTTGACTCCAAAGGAGTTTATTAGGTCAGTAAACGCAAGTCCTAATGTATCATTTGCATTATCAATGTGAATATTAAAATCTCCCATGATTAGCGCCTTATCAACTGTAACTAGAAGGTCTGAGAGGAAATCTGCAAATTCTTTTAGGAATTCTGTATACGGCCCTGGTGGTCTATACACAGTAGCCAGAGCAAGAGATACATTAGATTTCTTTTGCATGTCTGACAGAGTAACATTTAGCAGAAGTATTTCAAAAGAGTTAAACCTGTATCCTGTTTTCTGGGTAACATTGAGAATATCACTATATATTGTTGCAACACCCCCGCCACGACCAGTCTGACGGGGCTCATGCTTATAACAGTAGTTTGGTGGAGTAGACTCATTTAGACCAAAATAATCATTTGGTTTTAGCCAGGTTTCAGTCAAGCAGAGTAAATCAAAACTATTATCTGTGATCATTTCATTTACAATAACTGCTTTTGGTGCGAGTGATCTAATATTTATGAGCCCAAACTTTAAAAATTGTTTTTGTTCATTTACTTTACATTTTTCTGGTTTAATTACGATAAGATTTTTTCTAGATCCTACATTATATTTATATTTTGACCTCACTATTCGGGGAACAGACACAGTCTTAATAGGTTTTACAGCGCAAGTACCTTTAGCATTTAAGCGGTTAGAACAAAACTCATCATAATGGTTATTTGAGAATTGTCTTACTAGTCACATGGAGCGAAGTGTCCTGGAGATGTTGTCAGAGAGAAGCTCCGCTCCAATTTTGCTGGGGTGTAATCCATCAGCGCAAAACAGTCTAGGACGCTCCCAGAAAAGATTCCAGTTATTAACAAATAGCAGTTTCTGTTCTTTACACCATGACAACAACCATTCATTTAAAGCAAAAAGTCTACTGAACCTTTCGTGTCCTCGTCGATACGTGGGCAGTGGTCCTGACACGACGATCGTCGCCGCGGGCGTCGTGCTGCGAACCGTCTCGATCAGGCTCCTGAAGTCCCTCTTCAGCGTCTCCGTCTGCCGCAGCGTGGTGTCGTTAACCCCGGCGTGAAGCACGACCGCTCTGGGGCTCTCGCCGTCCTTCAGGATCGCGGGTATCTGCGCAGAAACATCGAGAACACGAGCACCAGGCAAACAATGAGTGTGCACTTTACCTTCAGCTAACGTAGCACTTACGTGTCGGACGATGGAGTCTCCGATGATCACAGCGTCGCGTCCTGTCTCGCGGAGGGGAGCGAAGCGGTTCTGGATGGAGATCTCGAAGGCAGGAGGGGGAGAAGTCGTCGCCCGGGACCCAGCTCGCGTCCTCCGCTGTGGATGCACCCAGGGTCCGTGGTGTCCCGGCGTCGCAGTGAAGGACATCTGGGAAGATCGCGTCCTGGGTGCACCGGGCCTGCGCAGAGAAACACACGGAGTAGACGTGGTGGGACTGTTAACAGCACGCTGTATACTTACCCCGGACTTGTGAGCGTCAGCCCGGGATGATTCCAGCGTGGCTCTCTGCTCTCTCAGCTGGGCCTGCTTCTGTTCCAGGTCGCGAATCTGCTTCCCCACGGCCTCGAGCTCGAGCTGCAAAGAGTGGAGACATTCATCCGCCATTAAAGCAAGTAACAGTGAGTACAGCAGTGGTAATGTGTGAGAATAGAGTATTAGCAATGTAAGCGCAGTTAGCAGCAACCACGCTTGCTGATGCTAACTGGCTAAAAGCTAATAGCGGACCCGGGAGATCAAAATAAAACTAGTGATAGCGAGGCGCTCTGATTGTTTTTGTTGTAGAATACAATAGAGGATATATTCACGCATTATATAAACGGAAACAATGATGTGTAAAATTGATTTTTAAGTTAAAAATAGTCAATGAAAAGAATATAGTGACGGAGCTCAAACGTAGTACAGCCGTCAACAACAAACAGCTTTCAAAGATTCCCAAGTCTCTATGATGAATCTAAAGCCTCAAAACCAAATAATGTACGGACATAGCACTGCTAGTAACAAAAGTAACAAATCATTTAAAACCTTAAACAGTGCAGTTTCTGTACTATACAGGGATTTAAAACCAGACTGAAACACTTCATGAACAGGGCCGTACCCACCATTGAGGCCCCCAAGGTCCGGTCCTCTGTATTTCCCCAATAACACACACAAACACTAAAGTAAAATAATTACCTTACATTTATTATGCTTTGGTGCTGCAAGGATAAAAACCCAATAGAACGTATCTTCTCATCTGAGATGACTCAGTTGTAGGGGTGTGCGATATGCATTGTCTGCGATATTATAATTGTTGTTTTAATGATGTGTGATTTGACATTATGGAGTATTTTGCAAAAACAAAAACAAAAAAAAACATTCAAAACACCACTACAAAGTGAAGACTAGTGAGAGTGCACATTTAGAGTGCGTTCTTTCACTGCATGATTCAGTCTAATAAAATACGTTTAGAATGATCACAAATTCAAGACATGGGGGCAGTAAATTTATGTATTTCTACCACTTCCTATAGTCAATCAATTTCACATGAAGAATGCAGTTTTTCTCCCCAAAAAATACCATGATTACAAATGTGATATTGATTTTTTACAACAGCTCAATAAACAAGAAGTTAATTAAAAGACTATGCTTTAGACACCAGTCCCTCCATAGGCTCCTCTTTAGCATTCAAAGAACAAGTAAATGGAACAGGCTAGCAAGTGCACGTCATTGCGTCATTATGTCAGTGAAAAGGTCTGCTTTTTAAAAATAATTTGTTTCTCACTGATATCCATTCGCCGCGGTGTATCTCTCCCCGGTAAACGGCTGCTTGTTTTCTACACGGAGACGTATGAACTCCTCCGTTTGTTCCTTGGTCCTTGTTAAAAAAAGATGAGAAAGCTATGAATAACGCTGTGACTGGTATAATATTAATTGTTCTGGTATAATATCAATTGCTCTTGAGCCCTTTATCACTTTAGTCAGACTTAATAAGCTTTTGTTTTTGCACTAAAAAACCTTTTATCTCCACTGTTGTTCACTTCATTGATTTGCACTCTATCTGTCTTTTGCCTTGGCGCTGCTTTATTTAACTTTATTTTTAATTTTATTATGAATTTTTTAACATTCCCTTATTGTATAGTTGTATCTACATTTTATATTTTTATCTAGATTTTTATTCTTTAATGTTAATGCTATCTGCGTGCACCGGGGGTCTGAGAGTAACGCAATTTCGATTCTCTGTATGTATGTAATGTACATGTGGAAGAATTGACAATAAAATAGACTTGACTTTTCTTGACTTGACTTAATGTCAGTGACGGCAACCAAGCTAACAATTGTTAAATGAGAGGTCCGAATTGAATTCAGTTGAATTTTTTGAACTAGATAGCAAAGCTGCGCGCATATGATTGTGGGTGATTTGAGAGCGCGAAGGCTACACATATCCATCCTTTCCTGTGTATGGGATATTTTTCGAACGAAGACTCAGTCCTCGGTTGAAATTATGAGGATCCTCGACATTAGAACAGATGTCGATGACGTAGCATCCTCTGAATTTTGGCTTCTGAGGATCCTTCCTTGACATTGAGAAACACCTTATATATGACTGGATCGTTCATCGCGTTCTAAACTGCCAACATACAGTGAAGCCACTTCTATATTATAGATCAGTGGTTAGCAGTATGTCCGCTGTTTAGCAATATTTCAGACTAGACCAACTAGACAGTAAAATGGCGACTAGGGATGCCACAAGTACTGGCACTTCACTACCAAGTCAGTGCTAAAAATTTAAAAATGGGATGACACCAGCGTATCTGTAGTACCGGTAGTAAGTTACTGACTCCCTAGTATATTCGGTACCCGCAGCTGCGTTCAGTCGCTTCCGTGTTAGTCTAAGCGCAGGGCTCCAGACTGTAGCCGAATATATATATATATATATATATATATATATATATATATATACTAGTGTCTGTGAATATTAAACTGCAAAATACTATTTAAATATTACTCCTGCAAATTCTTCATCTCTGTGGGTGACGGGCGCAGATGCGCGGGAGCTCGCTGTTTTATAGTCTCTGCTGTGTGTCTCATATAGTGACATAGAGATGTATTATTATTACTACGTCTCTATTAATAATAATAATTATGCCTAGACGGTTGCTTGTTTTTTACTTGTTTTGTTGTAAAGAGATTACCTGATTAATATATAATTTTTTATATTCCTAGACTTACCGTTTTTATACAGTTATATTGTAAAACTAAAATACCGTTTTTAGTTTGCGGTGTTAGATTTTTGGCTGCATTTGAAGTTCCTTTTCGCTTAAGAAAATAAATAATATTACTGTCAAATTCATGTCAGATAATAAAAATACTGAAATGAATACAGTAGTTCACCATGTATTTGTTCATGTTTTATTAAGGGATAAGTCTGAAGCACACCATAAAAAAATTCTAGCAATTTACACAGGGCTAGTAGTATATACAGCTGTATATACAGATACACACCCAGGTATCGGATCAGTACTCGGTATCGTCCGATACCCTGAGCCCAGGTATCGGAATCGGTATCGGGAAGAGAAAAAGGGATCATCTCTAATAAATCGGAACATCTCTAATATTTATGCATTTGTAATTGCAGATTAAATGCATTCATGTCTTGACTCAAACAGTGTGTAAATACATCTAAATGCCACTTCAGATGGAGCTTGTGAGTTGATTTAAATTGTTTGTTAACAGCATGAATGTCTTATAATTCTAATTCACTGATTAATTGTAAGAATTCTACTCAAAAGATAATGGACACTTAAAAAAAAAAAAAAAAAAAAAAAAAAAAGAGCCTCATAAAGGTAAAAATGTCCATAAAATGTCAAAATCAGTTTAAAGTTATTGGAAAATATTAATTTGTAATAAATTAATAAAAACTGTTAAACCTGTATAATTAACCAATTTATGAGACTTAAAACTTAAAATGCACACATATAGGTCAGGAAAATCTATTTCTGCATATTAAAAATTACATTGTAAACAGCTTTCCTAAACATTCATACCTTACCTTCATACCTGAGGCTGAATAATTTTTGTCAAGTACCAGGAGTCCTGTCAGGACTAATCAACAGCTCATACTCTTAAAAGGACTCTTTGTACTGGCACTGTATTTCTCTGTGACTTGTCCATCTGTGCTCATTCAGAGTGAACACTTTAAAGAAGCGTGTAATTCAGTTTAAGTACCGGAGAAAAGAAAAGCGTTTTACCTCAGTCAGTGCTAAGCCTTTCATTTCAGTTCGGCAAAATGGCCAACTATTGTTTTATATAAAGGCTACATATTTTTCTCACCTTTCATGAAAAAAGAAAAAAAAAAAGACAAGGAAAAAAGAAAAGAAAGGGTCGCCATTTGCCAAAAGGCTGCACACACTTCTGTAAATGCACTATTTTTTATTCGCTTGCAAAGACAGAAGTTGTCAAAGTCAATTTTAGTCACAGCTTTTTACTTTTTCAGTCTTTTATTCCTATATTCTCTCCAGAGAGGCTAATTTATCATAATTTAGAGGCATGAGCTGAATGCTTTACGCTTTGTCTGGCCATTTCCCTCTCTGCTCCTCTGTGCTGCATAAGAGATGGAGAGAAAGAGTGTAAGCAGGGACATAGGAAGAATGAGCGAGGAAAGGTCAAGCTTTTCCTCCCCTCTGCAGGCAATCACACTGACACCTGCAGGTGAACAGATCCCAGTCCAGAGAGAGAAAGAGAAATAGAGTGAGACCATACGAGGTTGAGAGGCCATGTGGTGTCCAGGCAGGTGTGGGTTAAGCAGGTGTGTGTGTGTGTGTGTGTGTGTGTGTGAGAGAGATGGTGAACATGAATGTGAGTGGGTTTGAGAGTGCTCAGGCACAAAACTGTGTTCGTGTGCAATTGTAGGAGACTTCTGAGTGAACAAGAGGGTCTGGCAGCACCCGCCCAATCATTTCTCACAGTAATAACTCCTGCCAGTGCTGCTGCCAACAGAGAAAGCGAGAGCATGAGAGAGAGAGTTATAGGTAGAAAGAAAAATTTGTGGAAGGGAATTTCTGATGGCCAATAGCGAACGGGGCCACAACTATTCATACAAATATATTTTCTGCTTTTCAAACTCTTATCTCTGTGCTTAAGTCAGAACGGATGTTCAATAAACTGTGTTGTTCAATGTTATCCTTTGTTCACTTGTAAAGCAAATACTTTTCATCCAGACACTTTTAGTTCTTCCTCAAGAGCATTCTAACCTTAAAATAATATTTCATGCAAAAATTACAAAGCGCATATTGCATACCAAAATAAAATAAAAAAATAATAAGTTTAGCTGAATGTTCATGCTGTTCAAGTCTTATGAAGCCATACAATATTTTTGTGTGAGGAAAGGACTAAAATATAAGCATTTTTTTTGGTGAAATAAGCGGCAAAGCTTTTAAATCTCACAACTGTATCTTGTATTTTTCATACATTTAAACATATCAGTCTGCTATGATATGTAACTAAAATAAAATATTGAACTATGATAATTTTTATGATAATGGTTCAGGTGTCACAATGGACACTCTATATGCACAATACATAATATGTTTTTTTTTTGTTTTTTTTTCTCTATACCAACAAATGTAATGTGTGTAATTTACCACAAAAGTTTTAAGGCTTGAAAGACAAACAAACACAGGTAAATATATTTTATTTGAGATGATACATAAACTAATTCACATATTGTTTAGTATACATAAACATGGGTACATACATAAACACACACACACAATTACACAGACTTTTTATTTTATTTGTATTTTTTTTATTTAGTGAAAGTCTATTGAAATATAAATGTGAAAATACAGATGAAATTTCTAACAACTGTATTTATCTGTTTGATAGTATTTCTCAGCTTGGATCAAGGTGGATTAAAAGTAATATCTGTTCTTAATGACTATGAATTTAGTATACATGTATATGAGGCTGAATGACAAACAATGGCAATGGGAAACAATCATCTGGATTAAGCCTAGTTTGGATGGTGAATGTCTTTATCTGTAACACAACTCAAAAGAGCGATTCATTTACAAGTCGGATATCGCTTTTTTGATTCTGATTCCAAACAGCTGACAGAAAGTATCGGACACTTTTAGGATGTTAATCATCTTTTTAGATCGTTGGGTTTGATTAAATTCTGTTTTATCTGAGAGGCGTCTGTAATATCACTGTCCATCATCTTGATGGACCTGCAGCACTAGCATAGACTTGAACCTGCATGTAATATTTATGAAGAATATTTTTATTCTGCCGTTTTTCCTGCTGGCAGCTTTTTTTCCCCTCTTAACCTATGTTGACATATTTATGAGTTATGTTATGTTAGCTGATAATAATAATAATAGTAATAATAATAATAATAATAATAATAATAATAATAAAACTATGTAGTGTCAGGGTTTGACCATGGGTTTAGAATCACATGAGGTGGAGTAAACAATCATTGCTTCGGTAGCTCTAGGTTTCAAACCGGCAACCTAGGTTGTCACAACCTGCATTATGCTTTACTTTATATATTGTCACTTTACCCTTCTTGTCTATCAGTTGTTCTGTGTTTTGGAGATCTATTGTCTTAGTTATCTCCATTGCTTAAACAATACAGGCCTGATTTATGAAGATCCATCCACAGAACACCTACAACTGTTATTATAAAAATAGTCATATGTAACAAATCACTGTATATTATACTAGCATGTATTAGCAGACTGCCAAATTACATCTAAACTACCTCACTTCACTTGCACTACAAATTGGCAACAGCCAGTATGAAAATCATTAATTATGATTTAGTGGAACAGCTATAAATGTGGTGGGCCAACTCCGAGAAAGCCAAGACAGCCAAAGTGACCAAATGTCTTCCACTGTCCCAATAATAATCTCAAATAATGAGAAACATAATCAGACTATTACGATAGACCCCAAACAAATCTGCACTTGAATACAAACTATGAAAGAAATGTCAGATCAAGTGTGAAATAGGCACCTTCTGTAAGTCCAACTCGATAATGGTTCTTGGAATCGCCTAGAAAGACCTTGGAAAGTGTTTCCCAAACCGTCTAAAGCTCTCCTGTGGAGGCTTGTAGGAAAAAGATTGATGCATTTCTGTCCTCCTTTCTGGACAATTTGCTCTCAATTGATGTGCAACACCATCTTTTCTCAGCCTACTGGCCTCCCCTTCTCTCTCTTCCACTCGAGGAGCTCATTTATCTGTCTTTTTTCTTTGCCTTTTCTCCCTCAGCCTTTCTTTTATATTTCACAGTTCTTTTGAAAGGTACATTAGAGGGTAGTTGAAAAGGCCCTCATGTTGACATGCACTGGGCCTCATCGAGGCTGACACTCTGCCCATATCGCCGATGTAGCCTTAATTGCGTGCTTTGAGATTGAATCGATACCGTGTTTGGAGTAAGGGAGAGACTGACGCCATCCGTGGATAAGTGAGGGTCAAATCTTGGCCTGAACAAGTGGATGGGACAGTCTAAATTGAACCTATCTGCGTATATACACAGTCAACTGTCATCAGTGTTCAAAGACAGACACCAAGCACACAGTGAGCTCCAGCAGGACACAGCAGGACTAAAAGAACAACGGAAAGTAAGGCAATGCAAAAAAGCTCTTTAAATGCATTTACATAAAATAAAGACTCGTATCAGTAGCCTAACAGGAGCTTCATATCAATATCACTTGAACAGCATGATTTGATCAACCCCCTTGTTATCAGACACTTTCCAACTTAATAAATTAATCATAGTTCAGGTTATTATTACTGAGTGCTCCTTTAAATGGTTAATAATTTACATCATTATATTTATGATCATATCACAATATTTAGTATAGTAATAATTCTGAGGGGAAACCAGTGTAACAGTTGGTCTTAAAAACATGCACACCTATAAAATCTGTGGTGTAAATAATAAACTGGTGAATAATAGTTTATCATAAAACATAATATCCCTCTGCATTGAATAAATACTATTAACTATCTGGTTATATAGACCTCTGCTAAACATCTTCTGCTTAAATCTTGTTTAAGGCTAGCCTCTCAGTTTCTTTCCTTTGCTGGAGTTTTTCATACTCTCTTCCCACTTCTCCACCATTCTACACATTCCCACTCAGTTAAATCTCAGGGCCCCTGATTCCCGTGGCTGCCATTAGTCCTGTACAAACAGCCGATCTGGTTACAGAATGTCAAAGAGCACATAAGAGTCAGCCGATGTGTTTTACTTCTTCCTGTTCTGCCTCAGACATCGACTGTATTTCATGGACTGTCCTGGAACCAGGTAGATGTTCCAGGGCAGTGTTTTCCAGCCTCTTTTGTCTCATGTATCCCCATAGCCATGTCATTGAAGCTAAATAATAATCAATATTATTAAATACACTTTTGCTTTCCGAGGCTGCATTTATTTGATTAAAATATTTTTTTAAAAATACATATTCTGTGAAATAATATTGCAGTATAAAATAAGTGTTTTGTATTTGAATATATTTTAAAATGTAATTTATTCCTGAAAACAATAATGAATTTATAATACTGGTTCACAATACTCAATTATAGTTCTTATTATTAAAATGCTGCTTCATACTTTTTGTGGAAACTGTGAAACATTTTTTCCAGTATTGTTTGATGAACAACACTTATTTAAAATGTAATATATGCTGAATAAATTAAAGCATAATAATAATAATAATAATAATAATAATAATAATAATAATAATAAATAAATAAATAAATAAATAAATAAATAAATAAAATAAATAAATACTTATTACAATGCCAAGAAAAAAAAAGAAAAAAAAAAACATTTATACTTTTTCCCATTTTGAACATTTTTACATTTAGCCCTGGTTGGGAATGACCAACCAGGATTTTTAATTGGATGTGGAGTATTCTTGAGGTTCAGTCTAACAAAATTAAATCAAATACAGGTCCCTACTAAGTGTGGATTGCAGTAAAGGATACATTTGTCAAATATTCCGAATGGACCTTTAAATTCTTCCCGATATATTTGCCCCCAGACAACGGTTTGTCCTTCATGTGCTTAACTCCATCGGTGAGTGATTCTATCTCCGTGCTTTGCTTGAAGTCAGTTTATTTTCCCCGGGGCCTAATGACTCCAGCAATAACTGTAAGCGTAACTGAGCGGGCATCCATGCAGCGCCAGAGCAAAGACATTTACCACATGTCACAGGAAGAGTAGCAATAAGTAATAGTTTTTTTTACCTCTCTTTAGGTGTTTGTGTGTGTGTGTGTGTCACGAAGAGGTTACACATTGTTCCATGAACCTGTTTCGTTCCAGACAGGTTGCGCCATCATGATTGCATTAAATGCTCACTTGTCCTCTACAGCACTCTGTCGTCTCTGCTTTAATAGTTTCTACCTCATTTAAGCTCAAATGCCTTCATGTCCTAATTGTGGGTAATAACCCAAACGCACTCCCAACATTAGTGCACCATTTACCATTAAGACAAAATAGATTCATTTATCATGTATGATGTGCATAGAGCCTTTGAAAAGCTATTTTTCGTTGTGCCATTGGGGTTTAATGTGTAATGCCGTGGTCGTTCGATGACATTAGCAGGGTTGTGTGGAGATGATTAATGCAAAATAAAGGCTGACGTTTCACTTCAGTGTACCAACCTGTGGACATATTTCTAGGCTTACTATGAATTTGTAACATGGGAGATGCACCTGGATCAACAGAACAAGGCTGGGATTGGGCTTGGTTATCAACGTAGCATCTGTTTTTTGAGGTACTTAATGGTTGGGACTGGGAAATTCACAAATTGTTCACTGACCTTCTGGGTGACTGACTTTTTAAAGAAATTTCTGTCAGCTGTTTTCAGTTTATAATGTCTAGACACATTCAAACAAAAGGCCCATTTGCAATTATTAAGGCCTGTTTAAACCAAGACAAATGTTCCATGAAAATGATGTAGAAGTAGTGTTATAGTATTATCAAGATACAATTATATAGTTTTGACTACTATTTAAAACTAGTCATATATATATATAATATATTAGGGGTGTAACGATACACGTATTCGTATTGAACCGTTCGGTACGAGGCTTTCGGTTCGGTACGCGATACGCATTATGTACCGAACGGTTCGTTGAACTAATTAATTATATTTGAAAAGAAAGTGAAATATAATGATATGCGTTCATCAAGGTAGCCCAATAACCCAAACTACGTAACAGGCAATGCCCCTGACACCCCTGAAGAAGAAAAAAACACCAACTTATATGTTTATGTTAGGCTACTCAGTCAGGCGCTCGCTCACTCACGCGCTGAGCGAGCAGTTCACGCACGGTACGTGGTGGCCAATGCGTTTAACAGACCAGAAATAGAAGATCCTCCAATAACCAACAGGTCTGGTGTTTGGGTGCACTTTGGGTTCCCTGTAAGCTATAATGGTGATGGCAAGAGAGTGGTGGATAAAAAAAACAACGGTCGCATCTGCTACATGACAATAGGGTACACCAGCGGAGACAAAAAAAAGACAAAAAAAAACGAAAAAAAAAAGAAGAAAAAAAAACAGCGGGAATACTTGAAACCACCGGTGGCACCAGGGGGGGTCTCAAGATATATATATATATATATTCGGGATAAAGATTCAAAAAAATTTTCTCTTCAAATTACGCAGAACAATAATAAATAATTATTATTTCGACATTTATTCGTACACTGAACCGAGAACCGTTTCTGTCGGACGCGTCCGATGCGAGAACCGACGAGCTGATGATAACTGCGCATGCGTGATTCAGCGTGAAGCAGACTGACACAGAGCGCATCTGAACCAAACTTATTATTTTGGTGATTGAGTCTGAACTGATTCTGTGCTAATGTTATAAGCGCTGGTAAACCAAAGGCTTGAATGAAGGGCAATCATCGCCAATGATGGCATTACATCGAGCGCAAAAGAACCGGTGAACCATTTTTTTTTCAACTGGTTTATTTGATCGAATTGTCCGAAAGAACCGGTTCACTTGAGCACCTGCTCCTTTGCCCCTTAAGTGCCCTTTTGTCAAAGCAAAATTTCCTCGAATTTTTTTTTGCAATAACATAAACTTTTGTGAATGCCTGCCCACGCCCAATCATAATATTAGTACAATTTATAAATAATAATTTAGCCGTAAATAAAATGACCAACATGATGACCTTTCACCTGACAACGACCTCATCCAACCGGGAAGAGGCCTCACGCTGCACGCACATTTTTTAATTGCTAGAGGATATTTTCAACATCGTGGCAGCTGGTAAGTGGTGTTTCATTCTCAGCGAAGTGATTTTGATGTTTATTTACTTATTATTATTTTACAAGAACGATGTGATGTGAGAACATGCAGATATGTTGTTTATATTGCTGTGTGTAGCCTGTAGTGTAGAAGTAACACTAACGTGCTGTTTGAGGGAGAAAAGTTTCACAGGCACTGAGGGGTCTGGTCTTTTTTATGTTATTTGACTAAACTTTTATTATTTTACAGTACTTATTTATTTTTAACACGTAAAAATAATTATCACAACACTGGTAAGGCTTATTCAGATTTTCTCATTATCTGAATTATCATTATAAAATAAAAACAATTCAGAAATGAATTAAAATATAATTATATTTTAAATGTGATGCAAATATTTTTTTCTACAATAGCAACAGTGTTTACAACAGCAAGACCACTTTAGCCTGTAAACTCAGTAATATCTAACTGGAAATAAATGTAAAAATATCAATGTCAATAAAAATGCATAATATACCTGACATGAAAGTGGAGTGTGAATATGAATAACAAATGTAGCCTGTCATTTGTTTACATTGCAAAGGTGTTTTTGTTGTTTAGTAGCAGTAATATGCAGTTATTAGCCATGTCCACTGTATTTTTTGTTGGTTTTCATGAGACCCACCTTGAAAAGACTAGGACCCCCCCATTGCCCCCCAATCAAAATTGTCTGGAGCCGCTACTGCTTGAAACATGTCAACTCATTTACGCCGACATCACCTTAGTGTGTCAGTATCTGGGAAAAGACGAAAAAAAGGAGAAACATACACGCAACAAACTATCCCCGCAGCATTAGACAGACATTTCCAACGGATTCAAACAGGGCAAAAGACATCACTGTGGGGATTAGTAGGCTTCATTTACATTATAGCCGCGGATATGAGACCTTACTATTTACCATTCATTCTGTCATCACCATTATAGCTTACAGGGAATCCAAAGTATTGGAGGATCTTCTATTTCTGGTCTGTTAAATGCATTAGACATTTTGCAACGAGCCTTCAGCGCGTGCTGAGTGAACGAGCGCCTTAGGGGCCGTTCACATATCGCACCTAAAAACGCGTGGAAAATGCTAGGCGCGTCTTTCTCCTTCTTTCCAAAGCGCTCGGGCAGAAGCGCTCATGAGGCGTCTGTCCTTGCTAAGCAACAATGACGTGCTGCTCTCTCCACGAAGACAGGGAAATTTCATCAAAGGATAAATGGATTTGCAGCTCAAAAAATCGCTTGCAGTAGGCTAGCTCTGCTACTAAATTTATTTCAAAATTGCAATCCATATACAACTTTGATCAGCTGCTCCTTCATCTTGGCTGAGCTTTTAACGTTGTTATTGGAAAGGATGAAGCTGATTGGTTAGTTCTTGTCACATGACCCGCGGTGCGCTTGCGGCATTCTGAAAAGTTGAGATGTTTTTACATTTTGCTTTATCTAAAACTTACCGAACCGTACCGAACCGAACCGTGACATCAGTGTACAGTATCGAACCGAACCGTGCATTTTGTGAACCGTTACACCCCTAATATATATATATATATATATATATATATATATATATATATATATATATATATATATATATATATATATATATATTAATTTTCATTTTATTTTTTTACATTATTATTATTAATATCATTATTTGTGTAGTTCTAAAACTAAATTAAAATGAGAAAGGTTGCCTTGGTAAATAAAACATAATATAATAAGATAAGATAATTATTATAAAAAATATATATTATTTCAGTTGATGGTTATTTTATTTCAATATATTTGTATTAATATTATTATTATTATTTTTTAATGGTTTTAGTTTTAGTTAACTATAATATCCCTTGTTAAAAACAATATGTAATATGTTTACCAGAGTAACTGATGAAGGGTTTCTGCTTTTCTATAAGTGCCACCTACTGTACCGCCAGAGAGTGAGAGTTCATTCAGCTGTATGCCAATTTTACACATTGGTATGTACAAACAAGTTTTCATGCTGAACATTTGTATTGGTGTGAATAAGCCTGAAGGTTTGGCAGTTTATGTGGATGACACTTCAGGTGTAAATTACTGTAACAACTTATTGTTACTATGGTTACCACCACACATGAACGCAAACATCCATTCACAAGGGTTTATTTAGTGCACTCTGACTCTTACTGAAGCATTTAGAAAATCTGGTGAAATGTTTATGTAATTATATGTAAAAGGAATGCATACTTTTAAGCCTCACCGTCTAGTGTTTAATTTCAACTTTTTAAAGGTCAGTCCCCCTAAATCCCACAATAATTTGCACCCTGGGGTCGGGGGTTATAGGACTTATAGTTTGTTTGATAGAAATATTGTTGGAGGACCAGCTAAGGATGTTGAGGAACGTGCCTCTCTTGACAAAATCTCAGTAACCTTTGAAGTAGGTTTGCTCTGGGCTTTTGAAAACGCTGCTCCAACCTATCCTTTTCCCTCCACACTTATGGGAGTTTGGTCACGTTGTCAGAAACAAATTCAGCTGACTCAAAGAAATGTACAAAGTCACACCAGTGGATGCCTTTCGAACTGTTTTCTATTCCTTGCGAGCTCTCAGGTGTGAAAAAAAGCCACATTGCTGTGTTTCCTTTCAGTACACCAATCAACACTTCCAATTCCCAAAAGCGCTGTACCACCTCAAATCTCATAACATTTCACGGAATTTGAATGATGTTGCTGACAGTCACCTGTGGGATAGATTAAACTGCTGATTTATTTTATTTTTTATTTTTTTTAGTCTAGGTGCTTGTTTGACAGTGGCATCTAAATACATGGTGTTCCTGATATAACGGCAGGAAGGATGACAGCAGACCTGTGAACGAAGAGCGATGCAAGGCATTTGTGAGCTCGCACTGCGGAGGTGAGAAAGAGAGGGCACTGAATCTCAGCGGAGTGACTCAGAGATGAGCTTGAGCCTCTGGGAGTCTCTTTAATCTTGAACTTTCATTTTCATTTAGCCAAAACAAACGTCACACTGACAAAGTACAGAAATAAAGACTCCCATAAGAAGTAAATAAACCAGACTAAGGTGGTTTGCTGGTCTTAGCCGGCCAAGCTGGTACACCATCTTAAACCAACTATAGACAGAAAACCACATTAAAGCATGAAACAAATCTTATAGAGGAATCTTTAAGAGATTTGTAAAGAATGTTTTGATGAGACTAAAAGCACATCAAGTGTTTCTCTTATGAGTCAGCTGAATAACTGATGTGTTTTACCAAAGAGAAAAACTTGACCCAATCCCCCTTCTCATTCTAATTACTATTCCCACTTGTATCAGAACTATGGTGAAGACAAAAAGCAAAAGAAAAGATTGAGAGGAAAAACAGGCATCCACATTTTATCATGCCAACGTGTGTAGTTATTGAAATGACCTGCACACTGCATCATGGGAAATTCCTGTTCAGTGTGTCCTATGTTAAATATAGACAGCAAAGACAGAAACTAGTCCATTTTGACCGGGATACCACATGAGGAATTTTGACCTTTTAATGTGACAAAGTGAATCAAGGTTATTCATGTTTGAACACGAAGGCAGAACATGTTCATTTACAAGGAAGTGATGTCTGATTTTAATTTAAAAGCAGTTTAAACAAAGATGAGTATACTGTCAAAACCTGGACAACTGGGTTCAGGTCCACTGCTAATGCTAATAAAAATGTCCTAAAAGTAACGAGATAAAAGTAAAAGACATATAGAAAGCCAAACATTGTCCATGGCTTGATATAAACTATTTTTTTTTTTTTATTAATTATAATTATTTTTTGTTTAATAATAGCAATTATTATTATTATTATTATTATGGTTGACATCTTTGCTTAACAGAACATTATTTTAAGCATTAGAGTTTTTATTTTTATTTTTTATTTTTTTTTTACATGGAAACTGAATGAACTGAAAATGGCTTGTTTGGTGGTGATTGGAAAGCAACACTTTTAAGCCCTATTCCACAGGTTCTGACTAGATTTGTCCTTAAAGGAGAGACACTGTTGAGGCAGGAGATGGGGAACAAAATATAAAGTATTTCAATAAACAGAGATAAAAATGGCAGTTACTTCAGAAAATAAAAAAAAACTTAATTTAAGATATAGTCTTATCTTGCACAATTTAGATTATCAAGACAAAAATACTGAATTTATAGCCTTGAGGATGATAGAATTGACACCTAATTTGTTCAAGGCAAGCTGTACATGCCAGACATGGCAAACAACGCAAAAGCCACATTCACCTGGTTTCTCACTCTCCTCCTTTGTCTGCAAATTCCTCTCTAAATCTGGTTTCACCATACTGCAGCTGGTGGATAATCTGGACTATTGTTCATTTGAATTATTCCCTAGAAGCCAATAGTGGATCCATCATCTGTCACTACGGATATTTTTTTTTTTTCTTTGTCATGTGCCATGTCAGTACTGTGTGATGGATTCACAGCTACAGCTTTACAAGTGAACGGATGAAAAATTCTAAGTTCAGTAATCCATGCTGAGCCTGCCTGTGTGGTAGAAGCCTGCTAGAAACGGTATAAAATAAGTTGTAAGCGCCTTTTTAGACCACCCTCCACACGATGCATTGCTTCAGCCATTCTATGTCACATCAGTTCATCATTCTGGCAGTACTTAAATTTGGGGACATGTGCCTCATTGACTTTTTGGAAGGCATGCATATTATACCCTTTTGTTGAGATGTACATGTCTGTGAATGAACTAATGCGTACTCTTATTTATTCATCTGAATTATTAGGAGTCTGACCAGGTCACCAGAACACATCGTCATCTTCAAGTTGCAGCGCCAGGTATTACTGCCTGTGCTTTTTATGCTATTATGCTAACTATTAACCAAACATTTTGAAAATGAGCCAGTTACCAAACAGGCATTATATATGGCATTTAGTTAAACAACATGTATTTGCTTTTATGCAACTGTGCAATTTTATTTATTTATTAAAAATACACCCACACAGCACTTGTGTTCTTTGCTTTCTGCCAGATGTCAGTCTATGTGTCTATAAACTCTGATTTTGTATTTTGCTTTGTGTAGGAGTGACATAAAACATACTGTTGTGGCACTGGATTTGATATTGAAGTTTGTAAGAAAAAAATATATAAATAAAATAAAATAAAATAAAATAAAATAAAATAACTAAATAAATAAATAAATAAATAAATACCATTAATTTCTGTTTTGTTATTTTATTTTGACAGTTACAGAGATAAAAGAAAATGTTCTTGAAACATCCTGAATATATTCAAGTAAAAAAAACACACACACACACACACTCACACACACACACACACACACACACACACACACACACACACACACACACACACACACACACACACACACACACACACACACACACACACACACACACACAATATATATATATATATATATATATATATATATATATATATATATATATATATATATATATTTATATATAGTTATTGGTAGTGTATACTGTGATATACTGTAACTGCCAAACACTATATATAACAGTCGATATCACATAAGTTGGCCTGTTCATTGTACCTTTTTTTTTTTTTTTTTTTTTTTGTGCACATACATTTTCCTCAACTATATTCAAGGACATTCATGAAAGTGAGCAGACACAAAGGTCTGTTCAATTTTAAAGGACGGAAGTACAACAGTTTTCCATGGTAAGAAGATATGTTATTAAATTGCAATAAAAATGTCATAAAACTTTCTGACTGTCAAGACTATATCATAACAAATAAGAATAGGCTACAACATTTTAATGTTTGTGAACATAGCCCAAAACTTGCTAACTGCCTTATGAATCAAATAACTGAACAAAAGACCGCACCGAAGTCCAATAAATTCAGATTTTGAGCTCACATGAATAACAGCAGAGACATTTGCAGGACAACCTTTTGACATTCAGACCTTTCTGAACATAGACATACTCACAGAGACCTAAACTCTTCTTTAGGGAGCATCACTGGCACAGTGCCTGGAAAGTAACCACCCCGAGCCACCCTGAACATACAGTCTGCAAATGTATATACAGTACATTAGAAGTCACTCTAAGTTGCGAGGCTTTCCCTGGCTAAAGCCCAGATTTCAAAGCTTCAAACCGGGACACATAACTTAATAATTTATCCACCCTTATGCTGCATAATTTACAAGGGAGTGAATTCAGCAATAGGTATTTATATAGAATTCTCCTCTAGAATATTGCAGAGAAACATGTTGATGTGTAGCTGTGAACTGAAACACGAGGCAAGGCGCCGTGATCTTTTAAGCACCGCAAATAATATCTGAGAATTCATTCCAATGCGTAAATACTCGAGCAAACTCGCCTTATTCTGCCCTTATTTGAAACGCAAGCAAATATAGAGTTTAGAGCCAAAGAGGATGTGTGTGTGTGACTTCCATAACTTCAAAGAAGCATTCATGCTTTAAAAAGATATGCCACACTGTAAGCTGTTAACCTTTGATATAGAGACTGATATTATTAAAAACATCCATTAAACAGGCAATGCATTTTACTGTAGCTGGCAGGTAGTTGGTGGTAGTGCATGGAAATTGCCTTTAAGAACCATGACTGTGCCTCGCGGTCTACAAACGCAGAGCTGCTTTCCAGATTTGAGTGCAGCTGTATGAAAACTCTTATGGATTTTTTATTTATTTATTTATATATTTTTTTGTATTGGATCCCATAAAGAATAGAAAATGAGACAATTAAGTTTCAGTAATAAAAAATAAATAAATAACTTAATAAGTTACCATACAGTAATAGTACAGACCGATAAAATGAATGAGGATAGAATAATTGAAATAGTTTATTTAAAGAATTTAATGATAAATGTTTGTGGTGATATCGAGCTTTTATGGCAGATATTGGTACTGTGGCACATCTGAGAACAGTTGGAGGTTGCTAGGATATTTTTTTTTTGAAACTCCCAGGAGTCATGTGAGATTACAAGTTTGTTTTAATAGATTACAGATTGTATTTATCTGAGGAGCGGGAAATGGGGAAAATTCAGTCTTCATTTACCCAACTTCAGTTCATCCTAAACCTGTTTGATGTGGTTTCTGTAGATCACAAAATATTTTATTTTATTTTTCTATATAATGATATTCTTCGAAATATGCTCTTGTGTTCCACAGGAGAAAGAAGGTCATACAGGTTTGGAACGACATGAAGCGAAGTAAATGATGACTGAATTTTCTTTTTTCCTTTTCTTTTTCTTTTTTTTCTGCCTTCTTTTATATGTTCTGAACAAAACAGTGTTTCAGTGAGATCTGGAGATCATGCCACAGACCAGACTGTCAGAAAGAGAAAGAAGAAAATGTCCTACTCCTTTCATTCATGCTGGAAAACAAATCACTTCCTATTTCTGATTCTGCCAAAATTCTGGTCCAAAACCAGCTTCTGATAAATGAACTTGATATTTTGGTTTTCAAATGTAATCTTTTTTTTATGGGCTTCTTTTAAACCCTAGAATTTAAATGAATTTGGTGGCATTAAAATGCTATGACTTAAATAGTAGGTTTGCAGCCACAAACTCGAAATGAAACTTTCTTTGCAAAACAAATTATCAATAAGCAGTTGAACAAAAGTACATGTGGATGCATTCAGCCTCTACAAACATTGAAAAATGTTTCTGAGTTCTTCCGCCCCAAAAAAACTGGTTTCAATGAAGTAATTATATGTTTTGCATTGGAGTACTTCCAATGACAACTCATGACCTTTCTGAAATATGTATCTCTGAGGTAACATTGCACTCAAGGGGCCCTATCTTGCACCCAGCGCAATTGACTTTGTACACCGACGCATGTGTCATTCCTATTTTGCACCCGCGCAAAGCGCGCTTTTCCCTCCACAGAAGCACGTCGCTAAACTAGTGAAGACTTGCGCTCCCTGGGCGGTTCAGCGCAAAAAAGGAGGCGTGTTCCGGCGCAAACAATCCCTGGTGCTATTTTGCTGTTCCATTAAACAATTGCGCCACTGACCAGAAAAAAACCTAGTCTAAAGTCAGTGGCGCGTTGCGCGTTGTTCATTATGCTATTTTAAGGGCGCATGCTTGGCCATAATGTATAGCGTGCACAACGCGCATAGACTTTGCTCATGTAATCTACACAGATGCAACAGTTATTTTTGCAAATCATAAATTGTTACACTAAAAAAAATATTAACACATGAGATGACGGAAATCATTGTGGTGTGCCACGAAGATGTGAAAAAAATAGGCATAAAACTAGCTCACAAATTATTCAGGCTAATTATTCTCCCATCCCCATACAACACAACTTCTCTGTCTTTCACTGCTCTTACAAGAACATCAGTCTCCTCGGCTGTGAACCGCTCCTGGCGTGCGCCTGGTAAATACGCCATAATAATAGCAATCCATAATGGAACTTGCGCACCTGCTTTTAAAGGGAATGTTGGATGACCCTCTGATTGGTTTATTTCACGTTACGCCCAAACCACACCTATGAATAATGAAGCTACTTCAGACCAACCCATTTTAGATTTGCGCCGGGCGCAAGAGCCATTTATCCCGCCGGGAAAATAGCAACAGCGCCGAGACCCGCCCACAAACTTACTTGCGCTTCGCGCTTTGACACTTGCGTTTCAGATCGTTTAAATAGGGCCCAACACTCTAAAAACGGCTGGGTTATTTTTTAACCCAAAATGCTGGGTTGAGTCTGTTGGGTCATTTTGTTGGGTTATTTTATTTATTTTTAAACACTTTTGGGTAGTTTCAGTTTACCAGGTGTTGGGTTAAACCTGCTGGGTTGCGTCGCTGGGTTGTTTCAGGCCAGCGCTGGGTTATTTAACGCGCCTTGAAGATGTTTAAATCGCTCCCCAACTGTCACTTTGGAAGAACAACGGGGCAAAGACACGGCTTTCAACTGTTTTAAGGTAAGTTTATTTAATGTTTTCAATAATAATTATTTTAAATTGGCAGAATTATAACTTTTTTTTGCAGCAACAATACTGTTAAACGTCTACAGGCCAACATTATTTACGTTAAATGATGAACTGTTTACCTCAAACGGCCAACCTACGTTACGCGACTCGCATAATCGTGTTAAGGTATCTGAGACGACAGATTAATAAAGTTTTATTAAGTTTCAGACAGTGACTGATGGTTGAAATATGCGAATACCTGTGAAAATAGAGGAAAAAGTAGTTTCTGACACTGAAAAGCGAATTTGATATTTAAGTGAGTCAAATGAGTTCAAAAAGTGAATACGACTTTCTGCTCTAATGTAAACGCCTGCAGTTGTCCATATCGACATTTAAATCATACAAATTACGTACAATATAGTCGGACCGCAGGTCTAAAAGAACCGACGACCCAGTTCAAGTAAACCGGTTCAGTAATTCTCGAACAAAGTGATTCCCGGAAAAGAATCGACGTCTCAGGGCATTTCAAAGTGCGCGCACGCACAGCGAGTGACGCTGGCCGCGTTAGTGAAGTGATTTGATGCTTTTGTGGTTTATAAAGTCTTTTTACATACAAATTATAATTCAAAATGTGTTTTTTTCCTGTCAGAAAAGCGCATGGATACATTTGTGAGAGAAAAACTCGTCGAGTGCAGTCTTATTGAGGCGTCTAACGGTAAGTTCGTGTTTATTATACATTTTACATAATTGTTTGTCTGTGATAATCAACTAACGTTAACCCTCACGTAACTTAAACGCACATATATTTGTATTTCGTGCTATAGTTAAAGCTGCACCAGAATGTACCTAATTTATGAGCGTAAACATCATATATTAATTTTCCAGATCGTGTTTTTGACTTGTCCTTATCACTTTGGTACATCTATAAGTTTTTATATATGGACTGTTTTACCTACGTGACTTGTCATAGAAATGTCTGTGTGCGCATGCAGTGTGATCTCCCTTATCTGTGCCAGTGACTGTGTGTGTTTGATATAGCCAGCATATTAACATAAAACTGTGATTTATAATGACTGGAACATCCCATTGATTAGACAGTTTGAAAGCACACCTTTCAGCCAATCACTAGAGCAAATTCTGCTTCTGTAGACCAACTCATAGGTGAATTTAACTCATGATCATGATGGGTCAATTTCATGATTAACTTCACACAGTTAATTTAACTGAATCACTGTTATTAAAAAAATTTGTATTTTTTCTTTTTTTTAAACTTTATTTTAAAGGTTGGAACAAACATGGAATTCCTTAACTGAGCAGAGTCCACAAAACCCCATCCAATTGTCGTGGCGATTTAAAAATGCCAGCAGATCTCTCAGGCATTGATCATAATCAATGGACAGGTAAGGATATTCTGCACTATTTTCAAAAGGAATTGCAAATTGTATATTTAATTGTATTTTTCCACATGTGGACATATAGTCACATATATGTGAAATAGTCCAAACTCAATTGAAAAGCATTTGTATTTCAAATGCCTTACACAGAAAGCTGTCAATTTGTGTCAAGGGTGGGACTATACTATGGGGCGTGTTTGTATTGGGAGATATTTTGTAGTTTTTACCCCAAATCTCTCACTGTTTGCACTCTGATGCACGTCAGCAAACAACATTGCAGTTCTACTCGTATTTACCTAGCTGCATCTTACCCTATATTTTATACCTCAGGTGAAAAGCATTTGGTTAATGGTGAATATTGACCAATAGTACCATGTGGCTCTAACGGTTAGCAGGGGATAGTAGCTGCATTTTGGGTAAAAATGACATAATTATTTATTGTGTGAGGTGCCAAGAATATAGGGAGATCCGGGTCTGTTCTTTATCACACATCTCTCGGAGTGGCAGCTGCCTTTAGTAGTGCCTTAACCTCCATTGTTCAAAGCATTTTGCACAGTTGTCTTTGAGTGACGTCACCTCCCAATACAAACACTCTCCATAGTATGGTCCCACCTCTGACAAAAATTGACAGTTTTCAATGTGAGGCATTGGGAATTCAGATGCTAAAGATTCCATTTGAGTTTTGGCAGGTAACGTGCAACACAGTGAAAAAACAGACATGGTAATTCATAAAACCTCATGTACTTGTTCTTATGTTGCATCTATGCTAACATTAGTCTGTTTCTCTCTTATTCCAAGGTCACCGTAGCCACCCGTATCCAGTACGTATCCAGACCAGATGGAGATCATCATCTAGAAAGGACCTCTACCTCCCTGAAAGACAGCGGAGACCAGGACAACTAGAGCCCCAGATACAGATCCCCTGTAAAGACCTTGTCTCAGAGGACCACCAGGACAAGACCACAGGAAACAGATGATTCTTCTGCACAATCTGACTTTGCTGCAGCCTGGAATTGAACTACTGGTTTCGTCTGGTCAGAGGAGAACTGACCCCAACTGAGCCTGGTTTCTCCCAAGGATTTTTCTCCATTCTGTCACCGATGGAGTTTTGGTTCCTTGTTTTTCTTTAGTTGAGGACAATTAATACCAAGCGATATCATCCACTTGATTGCACAGAGGGACGATACATCAATGAATCAATGACGAATTGACTTTAACTGAAAACTGAGTGTTTACTTTTGTCCCTTTGCATTATTACACACTATTTTCCTATTTAATACTGTAAAGCTGCTATGATGCAGTATTTGATCAATATGAGAGGCTTATTACTCATAATACATGGAAAATACAGCTACAAACTGACTTTGTTTTTCCATTTGAAATTTGGCAGTCACTGTGCATTCATGAAAACTGAAACCGTAATTTTTGTTCAGTGTTTTTGAAACAGTGTTTTTGTTCAAGATTTGCAATTGTGTTTGGATTGTCACAATTTGTCACATGTGGAAAACGCAATTGAAAATATGATTAGCAATTCCTTTTGAAAATTGTCCTTCCATAGACAGGCTCTATAACGGAGTACACTGCTCTCAGGTGTAGATCTTTGCTTCAGAGCTTAAGTGTTTGACAATAGTTCACCCAAAAATGAAAATTGTCACTAATTATTCACCCTGGTCTGAAAGCTCTCGAATATCAACGAAAATATCTTAACTTGTGTTCTGAAGATGGACTAAGGGCTTACGGGTTTATAACGACATGAAGTTGAGTAATAAATGACAGAATTTTCATTTTTGGGTGAACTATATGTTGAACTACACTAAGCAGTGCACATCTACCTACGTAGGAGTCTTTATATACTTGATATAAATTTAAGGACATCTTTAAATGATTTTACATTTAAATTTAAAGAATGTTAATTGTCAATGTCATTTCACTGTGTATTTAAATAGCTAAAAATCTCAAAATGTAATAGTTAAACAGCTAGACAGAGGTCATTCAGAAATAATTTTCTTATTTATTGCAACTGTATTTCTGTGATTTTTATATATTTATTTTGCATTTGCTGGAAACAAAAAAATTCCATGTTGTTTGTCATTGGTACAAATTTTTGAATGTCAGATGGCATTAAAAATATTTTTTAACAGTCTAAATAACCTGTATTCTTCATTATTTATTAATCCATGATTGCTTTGTTAAGCAAAAGTGAAATTATGAGAATAACCCAGCAAGAATAACCCAGAATCATAAAAATGCAAACCCACAAATGGTAAAAATGACTCTATCTTGGGTTTTCTCAATAACCCAGCATGCTGGGTTAAAATGTGTAAACCAGCATGCTGGGTTACTTTAACCCAGCACGTGTTCTGTCCAATATTTACCCAGTGCTGGGTTGCCAATTGGGTTATTTTTAACCCAGCCATTTTTAGAGTGAAGGTCTCCAACATAAACTATTAATTGCTAAACTGCACGTTATTTACTGCACGTGAGTCTAAGGTCTAAAGTGAACTAAAAGCTGCACTGTGAAAGCAGATATCACTTCACATTTCATTCAGGAAGGCTTTTAATTAAACGTAAAATTTCATTCTTCAGTCTAACATTCAGTGAGAAATGCTGAAGGTGTCTTAAGAGCTGGATAACCCCTGCTGGGATGTCCCAGTCTATGCTGATGGATTTGTGGATGAAATGAAAAACAAGCCAAAAAATAGAATTTACAAAGAAAGTCAAGGTAAATGTCACTTATGAGCAGAATCTTTGAACAGATGCATGTACACTGTAACTCAAAAGTTTGGGGTCAACAATTTTTTAAATAAGTTTAGAGATTACATTGGGTGCATTTACCTGATCACAAAAACAGTAAAACAGTAATACTGTGAAATAGTACGACAATGTGATATATATATATATATATATATATATATATATATATATATATATATATATATATATATATATATATATATATGTGTTTTAAAATGTAATTTATTCAGAGATTAGTGTATATATATATATATATATATATATATCTTATCTGTTGATCTTAAAGTGGATGTGTTGTAAATGTT
Source organism: Carassius auratus (assembly GCF_003368295.1). NCBI lineage: Eukaryota > Metazoa > Chordata > Actinopteri > Cypriniformes > Cyprinidae > Carassius > Carassius auratus. The sequence continues at coordinate 109,311 of NW_020528954.1, read as the reverse complement.
GAAACTTAAGACAGTAGAGACTATCAAATTGACTGTACTTCTATCCCTCAAGGCCTCGTTTTAATATGTGTCAAGATTAAACACGTCTACCCTGACTACTGTAAGTATGGCTGTGGAATGCCATTGTGCCCCTTTCAGAGTTGAGTAATCTCAATTCAGGCTCACTTTAATTTCCTCCTCTTTTCCACAGTGCACTCTTTCCATTAGCTCACATTCTTAATCTGCCTGTGTCACGCTGAATCTGAATGAGTGATGGACAGGGAGTTGGAGAGGTAGAGGGACATGCTGTAATGAACAGCTTAATGGACAGAGACAGAGAAACGCGAGGAGAGGAACCCACAAAACATTTCATTTTAGAAAAAGCCGCAATGACTGACGTATCTGAAAATAACTGCACCTGCCCTGTGAAACAGACATTCTGACAGGGATGTTGTTTTTGTCCTTTTCTGTTTATCTCATCTTTGCTGCCTGTCATGCCGTCTTTATCCACCTCTCACTGGTTAAATGAGCTCTGAATGGTCTCTCAGTGCGCCAGAACCTGCTGTTTTGTTTTCTGTACACAATGCTTTTGTGTGAATGGTAAATGAAAGAGTGGACACCTGTAATTTATAACAACCCGTTCCCAAGGTCAGTATTCTCTCAAACCCTTACACATACACATCTCTGTACATCTTATATATCCTAACCTTCATATTTTGTGAGCTGATTCCAATTATTTGCACTGAAGTATCAGATTTATAAGTGACTTTTACTGATATTTAATTATAATTAATTAATAAACTAATTATAATATAATAAATAACTAATTATAAACTAAATGTCAACATTTACTTGTGTTTTATATAAACTACCTTTAAGGACTTTTTTTATTTTTATAAATGTCTATTATGTTACATTTATTTGATCAAATAACATGAAATTATTGTGAAGTATGCTTACTATTATTAAATAAATGTTTCTATTTTAATATATTTTAAAATATACACAAACACCTGATCATTAGAAGAACGGGATCACAATAACCTGCACTTCACACTTAAAAGATTAACAGCATGGGCGTTCAAGCATGCATTGTGTTTGCTGTATTACAAGTCCCACAGACCTGAATAGAAAGTCTATTCAGTAAGTATTCAGTTCTGATAAGAGACAATAGCAGGAAACTCGTCAGCCTGTTGATCTGTTAATCAGATGAGAACAGAATGAATGAATAGTAAGCGGTGCAAAACCAAAAGTCAGTCAGAATAAGCAGGCGGTGGAAACTCCGGAAAGCCAAGTGCACTGAAATTGGAGCAATCATACAGACTTGCTCTCTCTTCCAGCATCCTCGCGTCCCTGGCAGCTGTCCGGAGAGCGATAGCAGACAAACTCAAAAACATTTGTCAGCCCTGCATTTGCTGCCCGACTAATAAGAACTGTCAACACAGAGTCCACTCATAGCAGTCCACTCACTTTGATGGGCCGAGCAACTGATAAGAGGGATTTCCGGGAAGGGAAAGAGAGTATGTTTGTGTGCGTGTCTAAGAGTTGTGTGTGATAGGACCCAGTGTTGTCTTCTGATTAGTCCAAATGTACTATCATCTTTTGATGCAAACAAAATGGAAGTTTCCCTCAGAAGAGCTGAGCATCTCCTGCTTTGAAGAGCTGTGATGGAGTTTCCTCTGAGAGGTCGATATGGACATGAGCACTCTGAGGGTGACTGAGATATGAAAGGTTATTTGTGCTGGGGCTGGGGCTGGTCTGCTGCAATGACTTTAGTTCCCTGACCTGAGACTGGCTTTGTTGTTGAACTGGCTGAACTGTGTGGATTAATAAAAAACTTTAATCTTGAAATACAGTGGCTCAAAAAGTATTTGTGCTTATATATATATATATATATGAAGAGTTCAGATGCAAAAGCCTCTAAATGCCATCTGAAATTTTCATCTAAAATTAGGATTTTTATCAAGCTCCTATGCTTAGGTTGAGTCATTTTACTTTAATAGCAATGTGCAGGTCCTTTTCCAGGCTATTAAAGTGAAATAACTGAGCAAAAATATAGGGGCCTGATAAAAATCCTAATTGTAGATGAAAATTTCAGATGGCATTTAGAGGCTTTTGCATCTGAACTCTTCATATATATAAATATATGCCCGTGTGTATTTATATACACAGTATTTTATATTATATTATATTATATTATATTATATTATATTATATTATATTATATTATATTATATTATATTATATTATTATTAAGTTATGTTATGTTATGTTATATTCCCAGATATTGCATGAAGAAAACAGATATTAATTTACAATAAATCTCATGAAAATCTCTAAAACAACCTCCTGACACTATCTATCACCCTATCAAAGACCTTTAATGTGTCCTTGGAGTGTCTTGTGGTGTGGAAACTGATGATCTGATTAAAAACACTCAAACTCACTGCGACATAAACACTAGTCAGTAAAGTGAGATCTGTCCATGGAGGTGCGTCAGGCAGCAATGCCCAGCAGGTTGACCATTAGCCTGTATTTCGATAAATGTAATGTGTGTTACATGCATGATGTGGATAGTTAAATAAAATACAACTCTCAAAGAGAAAGAAAACCAAACCACAAACTACCACACATTCATACATGATATTATTTGAATTGGATATCAGGTATGTTGTTCTGACTGAAGCCTTCCTCTATTATTCAGATGCATTTGACATTCGATTTTCTGCTTGATAAAATCTACCACAGTGATGCTAAATACATTTGAGTTTTTACAATTTTTACACTTTACTTTACTTTTTTTTTTTTTTTTTTTTTTTTTTGTAGTAGTAGTAGTAGTTCAAAAACAACCAATGAATATGAGTCCTCATACCTGCCTCTCTTAAAGATAATAATAAAATCCAGTCAAAGGATAAATTTGAGGTTTTTCCATTTCAGATTTGCTTTGGAACTATGCTTCCCGTGACCGGAATACCAATAGACATTGGAAGGGAAACTTTGCAACTGGCTTAATAGGAGAAGCAAGAAGCAAGAAGGCTGAGAGAGAGTGTGTGTGTGTGTGTAGAGAGAGAGAGAAAGATAGAGAGAGAGAGAGATTTATGACTTCTTCAGACCTAATACACAAAATACAAAAGAGAAATCTAATGAAAAAGCAATACAAATTATATAAATTATAGATAAATTAAGCCATAGATTAATTAAATTAGGCATAGCTAAATTAAATTTATTAATATAAATTCAATTCATAGATATTGAACAATTGATTTTTCATATTACAATTTCTAATGGGTTGACAAATCTGTAAAATAAAATACACAGACCTGCAGCTATGTATCAGTTGAGTTCTACAGTAACATGCTGCAGATTTATTTAAAATGATATATATATATATATATATATATATATATATATATATATATATATATATATATATATATATATATATATATATATATATATATATATATATAAAACAAATTATTATTATTATTATTATTATTAGTATTATTATTATTATTATAATAAACACTGATGAATAGCAATAATAATACATATTTATAATAGCAAGTTTTAGATGGCAATTTATTTCATGTTGCAACATGGTTCCCACTGGTAAAATAACTCTGTTGAACAGCCTTCCTGGCTTATTGCTTTAATAAACCATGATTGCTTGTTCATATTCAATCATTTAATTTAGTACACACAAGCTGACTGGAATGTTCTGAATGATAACTAAATATAACCTCATTTTATTTGTTTCAGGCATGTGTAACTGAAACCTACTGAAGGCCACAAATAGAAAATCAAAGCTCCGAATGTGTAATGTAATATTTGTCGTAGCCACTTAATGCATGAACCTGGAGCATGCACAGACACATGTGATATGCATGCTGGCATATAGCCATTGACCTTTGACCTCTGTCTTATGTTCCGCTATAAAATCAGTGCCACTGTACCATGTGTCTTAGATCTTTCCGTTGTCAGTGACAGCGGCTGTCACCACTTAACAACCTCCCCTCTCTTCTCCCTCTCACACACTCACACACTCGCACCTTTCTATCCTTCACATGTCAACACTGTGACACAGGATCCTAATTGGACGCTCAAGCAGCACAGCCATTTGTGCTTACAGTGACACCAGATCACAGAGGCCAGACTGACAGCGGCACTAAAAAGTATTTGTAAAAGTATTTAAAAGACACTTAAGCTACACTTTAAAATGTCATTGCATTAGACAACAAATTGTCAAATTAATCATCATTTATTTTAAGTAGAACATTTTTCAAATATTGTATTTTACTGATGGTTGGTGAAGTTTGCAAAAAACTAAACTACTAGTTGAAGAATTTATTTGAATTTAATTGATCTATCTATCTAACATACTGTATATCTATATGTTTCTGTGGCTCAGTGGTAGAGCATTGTGTTAGTATCGCAAAAGGGTGTGGGGGTTAAATTCCCAGAGAACATACTTACTGGTAAAAATAAATGAAAAGCCTGAATGCCCAGTAAATAGCTTTAGATAAACCATCGGCTAAATGCATACATGTTAGTCTATCTATATCTATATCACAGTTTGTAAGGCCTATACATTTGAAACATTTTTGCATTTTTAGTGAACATTTATTCAGCATTATGTCAAGCAAATATTTGGAGTTTGTCTTGACAAATGTTACTGTCTAAAAAAAAAAAAAAAAAAAACAGAAATAAATAAATAAATAAATATGAAGGTAAAATATTTAATTCAATAGAAAATTGCTTTACTGACATGACTTAAAAAAAATAAAAAAAATAAAAAAAAATAAAAAAATAACTCACACTTTATTTTATGGTCCAATTCTCACTATTAACTAGCCATTAACAATGACTTTTGCCTCAATTATTTCCTTATTTGCTGCTTATTAATTGTTTATAAGGTAGTAGGATTATGGATGTCATGCATAACATGTACTAGCAAATATGTTAATAATAGACATGCTAATAAGCAACTAGTTTTTAGTGTGAATTGGACCCTGTACTAAAGTGTTACCAAAAAAAGAAATTGCCTAAATTTGAAATTTAAAAAGTTTAAATATATATATATTTCAGAAAAATATGTTACATTTATAAATTAAATATATTTATTCATAATATAAATTATATTAATTTTAATATGCATGTGTGTGTATTTATATATACTGTACATAATACATATAAAAAGAACACACACATTATTATGCAAACACTTTTTAAATATATTTTGCATGCAATCAATCACGATTAATCATTTGACAGCATTAAATAAAGTATAATATAACAATATAGTATAATATTTTAAAGAAAATAATACTTTTATTCAGCAAAAAGACACATTCAATTTATAAAAATCCTAATAGTGAGAAAGAAAGAGAGAGAGAGAGAGAGAGAGAGAGAGAGAATACAGTATAATAGTCATTATGATAGACTGGAGTAATGGCTGCTCAAAATGTGTGTGTGTGTGTGTGTGTGTGTGTGTGTGTGTGTGTGTGCGTGTGTGTGTGTGTGTGTGTGTGTGTGTGTGCGTGTGTATTCATGGTACAGCATGCAGAAATGGCAGATGTAATATGTATTACACACATTGCTTCATCAACAAGAAGTGTATCATCAAATTCAGTAAATGCTAAGTCCAGGAATTCAAATGCAACTAGTGTCTTAGCAGTTTAATCTATTCTTGTCTTTTTCTTAGGTTAACAGAAGCTCCAGACCTTTCTCCTGTCTCTTGTTTTTCTTGTGGCGTGCACAGCGAAACACCCACACACAAACATTTACTCTGTATCTTTTAATGAGATCGGACTTCATTAGCGTGACCCTCTTCTCCAAAGCTCCTCCGGTCTCATATGCAAACGATCTTATTAGCAGCTCTGCCGTGGCTCTGATAGCAGCATGCTGGGTGGGCACGCTACTTGCAATGAGGACTAATGAATTGAGGCCTTTGTGGATACTGAACATCAAGAAACACATCTATGTGTGTGGAGAACACTGTAAAGAGATTTCAAGAGGAACATTTTATTCTTTTGGGGAGACTATAATTGTGTAGAAGCATATCTCATTTGGGCTCACTCAAAAATTAAATTTAGCAGAAAATGTACTCACCCTCTGGTCATCAAAGATGTAGATGAGTTAGTTTCTTTATTGGAACATATATGGAGAAATTTAGCATTACATCACTTGTTCACCAATGGATACTCTGCAGTGAATGGGTGCCGTCAGAATGAGAGTCTGAACAGCTGATTAAAACATCACAATAATCCACAAGTAATCAGTATTACTCCAGTACATCAGTCCATCCTTTGAAGTGAAAAACTCTGTTTGTAAGAAACAAATCTATAAGTTTACCCACAGCTTTTGGTTAAAATACGATAATTCCATAATAATAAGTAATAAGTCCATAATTCCCTCAATTGAAAATGTCCATCACTTTTTGTCCTCACATCTAAATCCACCGACCAACATATTTATTTGACCAACAGTGTTCATTTATAAATGGGGCTGGATACATGCATATTTTTCTCCCGATTCAGACAACACAATTTTTTCAATGGAGAAAGCAATAATTATTTGTTTCTTTCTTTTTTTTTCACTATTCCCACTATTCGCTAAGGAAGTCGTGGCCTAATGGTTATAGGACTCCCAATCGAAGGGTTGTGAGTTCTAGTCTTGGGCCGGACGGAATTGTGGGGGGAGTGCGTGAACAGTTCTCTCTCCACCTTCAATTCCCATGACTAAGGTGCCCTTGAGTAAGGCATCGAACCCCCAACTGCTCCCCGGGCGCCGCAGCATAAATGGCTGCCCACTGCTCCGGGTGTGTGCTCACAGTGTGTGTGTGTGTGTGTTCACTGCTCTGTGTGTGTGCATTTCGGATGGGTTAAATGCAGAGCACAAATTCTGAGTATGGGTCACCATACTTGGCTGAATGTCACTTCACTTATGGCAGAAACTGAATACATAAGCTTTCCATTGATGTAAGGTTTATTAAGATCGGGTAATATTTGGCCGAGATAAAACCATTTGAATATCTGGAATCTGAGGGTGCAAAAAAATAAAATAAAATAAAAAAAATACTGAGAAATTTTCCTTTGAAGTTGTCCAAATGAATTCTTAGCAATGCATATTACTGATCAAAAATACAGTATAATATCACACATTATGATAATCTTAAAACTCTAAACAGGTTTCATAATATGAATTGTGGCCTTAAGGCGATGTGAATGCTTATGTCTTTGTGTTGTGTAAATGTGTGTGTGTGTTTTACTGATTGCTGTGGACAGACATCCAGTGTTAGTTTCCTGTTGCAGCTAGGAGCGTTTGCCTGCCCTGTGCAACTGTGAACCTCAGGCAGGGACATTTTTAAAACAGAAGGGAGATCAGCACACACTCAGGCTGAATTACGGCATTATTGAATTATTAAAACAAACACAGCCTGCTCTCTGTTCTGGTTCTGCATATGAGGACTCCTTGAGTGACACAACCAAGCAAAAATAAGAGTAAGGAAATTAATACTTGATTACAGGAGTCCTAGAAATCTCTAAACAACTTACAAATTTACTCAATAACTCCTGCCAAATCCATAACCTGGGTTTACTTTAAGGTCTAGGATTTTTTTAAAGAATATATATATATATATATATATATATATATATATATATATATATATATATATATATATATATATATATATATATATATATATATTAGGGGTGTAACGATACGCGTATTCGTATTGAACCGTTCGGTACGACGCTTTCGGTTCGGTACGCGGTACGCATTATGTATACCGAACGGTTCGTTGGAGTAATTAATTATATTTGAAAAAAAAAAAAAAAAAGAGAGAGAAAGAAATATAATGATATGCGTTCAACAAGGTAGCCCAATAACCCAAACAACGTAACAGGCAACGCCCCTGACACTCCCGAAGAAGAAAAAAACACCATCTTATATGTTTATGTTAGGCTACTCAGCAGGCGCTCGCTCACTCAGTACGCGCTGAAGGCTCGTTGCAAAATAGCCAATGCGTTTAACAGACTAGAAATGAGAAGATCCTCCAATAACCAACAGGTCTGGTGTTTGGGTGCACTTTGGATTCCCTTTAAGCTATAATGGTGATGGCAAGAGAGTGGTGGATAAAAAAACAACGGTATGTCGCATCTGCAACATGACAGGGTACACCAGCGGGATTACAAAAAAAAAAAAAAAAAAAACCAGCGGGAATATCTGGGATATATGCGTCAGTACTATCTGGGAAAAGACGAAAAAAAGGAGAAACATGCACGCAGCAAACTATCCCTGCAGCATTTAGACACTATAGCTTACAGGGAATCCAACCCAAACACCAGACCTGTTGGTTATTTTAGGATCTTATATTTCTGGTCTGTTAAATGCATTAGACATTTTGCAACGAGCCTTCAGCGCGTGCTGAGTGAGCGAGCGCCTTAGGGGCCGTTCACATATCGTGCCTAAAAACGCATGGAAAACGCTAAGCGCGTCTTTCTCCTCCTTTCCAAAGCGCTCGGGCAGAAGCGCTCATGAGGCGTCTGTCTTTGCTAAGCAACAATGACGTGCTCTCTCCATGAGACGCGGAAATTTCAGCGAAGGATAAATGGATTTGCAGCTCTAAAAATCGCTTGCAGTAGCTCTGCTACTGAATTTATTTCAAAATTGCAATCCATATACAACTATGATCAGCTGTTCCTTCATCTTGGCTGAGCTCTCAACGTTGTTACGGGAAAGGATGAAGCTGATTGGTTGGTTCTTGTCACATGACCCGCGGTGCGCTTGCGGCATTCTAAAAAGTTGAGATGTTTTTACATTTTGCTGTATCTAAAACGTATCGAACCGAACCGAACCGTGACATCAGTGTATCGTATCGAACCGAACCGTGAATTTTGTGAACCGTTACACCCCTAATATATATATATATATATATATATATATATACTGTATAATTAACATGCAGTATACAATGAAATATTTTCAAACTGGATTTCTGTGCAATGTGAAATAAAACATATTTATTTGCCTTTTATTGACATCTTGTGTACTAATATAATGTAATTATTTTCATTCAGTATTTTTATTTATCAATTAATAGTAATAAATCTGATATTGTGATTAATTTGTGCAATTAGTTGCAAAACAATGAAATTACTAAATTTTAACACATTATATATTTGTAACTGCTTTATATAATGGCAATGTTCAAAAGATTTCAAAAAGCATTACCTTCATAAGATCTTTACTTTTTAAGTCTCCACAGATTGTCAGGCCATCAGACCACCTGTGTTTCCTTTATCTAGGCTCATTTTTTAATTTTAGATTAATATGAGCTCTTCACAAGGCCTTGATTTAAATCTGGACACGACTTGTGTAAATTGCGAATAGAAGTTCTCTCAAACCAATATAGATGTGCTTTCATATGAGGTGACGCTTTTGAAACAGACATGAAAAGTTCAATCTGACGTCCTCCATCTTTCCACTTTTCATTTTTCTGCCCATTCACTGCAAATCCGCTAGCTTGTGGTATTCAGAAGATGGTGAAATGGGTGGCTGGTCGAGCGGTGAGCGGCATTCGTCGTCCGGTGCTTTATGCTCCAGCGGGAATTCCATCAAAGAGCAAGCAAGGAGGAAAGAGAGCAGAAAACGCAGAGACCTTTGACTGAGTATTCAACTCATCTCTGACTTATCCACACAGAGAGACATTCTCATAGCACAAATTTAACAAGCCCAGACTCTGCTCACACTGCTGCAAATGTAACGGTATCAAATATTCATATTTCTTTGAGTGCTGAGCGAATGGAGGACCTAGATGAAAGTGAGCAAGAAAAAGAGAAACTTCCAAAGAGCAGCTCTCAAAAGATTGTCAAGAACGACCAGCAATCTAATCGAAAGACCTTGTTACTGGAAATAACTCGAAATGAGCGCAAAATAACTTTGTTGAGCTGCTGTTACTCAAAGGTGAACAACACTACAACATGCCATCTTCCTGGTGCATGATGGGATATGAGTAAAAAATGCCTGACAGAAGGTGAACGCAGAGTGGATTGAAGCTCTGCGGTTCCTACCACAAAGTACAATGTTTGACTTAAACATTCAGTGACTTTTTTTCCAACAAAGACAAATCAAAGCCACTTCGAGGGACATGCTGTTGAAGGACAGTGACTGGCATTTAACACAAGCAAGTTAAAGTCCCCAAATGACTGAAAATAAGAGACCTGGAGAAGGAGCTTTGGTTATGCAACATGCCCCTGAATGATGGATGACAACATTTAGGAGGAAATAATACACACTTTGTGTATTAAACAGTTTCACACGCAAATTCACATATGCAAACAAATAATGCAGTTAATCAAGCAGAATTTGTGTAACCATTAAAATCTGACAGGATAATTTGTGTGCTTTTATAGTTACAAATGGAATCATTTTGTATAAGATTAATATGATTCCAATAATTTTGTTTACTGAGGGTGTGATACATTTCCCTTCCTAAAGTGCCAGAATATATTTCATTTTAATTTGCTTAAAACTGCCCGGCCTTGCTCCAAATATGCATTTGCGTTTATTTAAAAGAATAACATAACACATTTGTATAAGTCAGTGTTGATTAATGTTGCCTGGCCACACTTAAAAAAATCGCTCAAGAGGGTATAATTTACTCTGGCACAATAATGTGTGTGTGTGTGTGTGTGTGTGAATTTTTTCCATTTGCAGAAAGGAGTCTAGTATAAGCAGGTATAGAGAGGTGTGGCTAGATTGGCTAAATCCCTCCTCCTTCATTCTGATTGGCCATCATTGCCTTTTGATCATTCTACTGCTTTTTATATAAATCTTGCATTAGGGAACCATTTATTATTATTAATGTTTGTTTGTTGAAATCAGCATTTTGGTCTCATTGGTAAACTTTTCAAGTTTTAAAGGGTGAGGTTATTCCTTTCTGTAACCTCTTTAAATATTCTGTACATTAATAATTTCAGTAATAACCTCATGTAATGTATTAATAATCTTGAAAAAAATATGTTTTAAATGTACAAACAGACAATCTAAAATAGTTCTAAATTGAGAACAGGGTATGTGTATGTGTGTAAATTTGGAGAAGGTTTTATTGTGAATCTTTCACTTAGAAATTGAGATTAAATTTCACAAAAATATACAAATGGCAAGTGACACAAAGAATTTATATTTTTTTATTAATGATTGAAATAAACTAATTAAATGGCTTTTTTATTGTATATATATACACATAAGTACACATAACTACAGTACATATAATAAAAGTACCACCTTACTGTTTTTTTTTTTTTTTTTTTTTTTTTTTTTGTCAGAATTACTGGAAATGGATAGGGAAAAGAAGGATTACAGGAAACGAGAGAAATAACACTGAAATATCTGCTTAGAACTTGATATATATTCACTGAGTTAATTTAATGAATTAGGAATGAGTTGGGCGAGTTCCTGCAGGAACTGAAGCTCAAATCTCTGGTGAGAACACGGGGAGAAATAGAGGATGCGTAATGGAAAAACTGAAAGAGTGATGTATAAACGGCTGTGTAGATACATTATAAGTGTGAAATGCTGGATTATATGAACATTGTCCTCCCAAAATATCTTCAATAATCGCGATAACAAGAGGGACCACTTTGCGAACAATTCATAAGTGTTCTCAAATGTTTATACACGTGTGTGTAAAGACATCTGGAAAATGGTATCACAATTGCTAGATAGGCCAGTTATAATTGATGTTTGAATAGTTCATCAATACTACACATAAATTCAGACGGACAGACAGACACATGCTTTCTAGGTGCTGAGGTTTGAACCTACCAGCACCACTTCTGCAGTCATAAGCCATTTAGATTCCACTTAGGCCAAACCCAACGTCTGCGCATGAGCATCTGCCAAGAATTTGACACTCAGCCATTCATTTCACTTTAAGTGCTGTGTGTCCTGATATTACCCCTAATAATAAATACTGCCCCGTTCAGCCAAAAGACGAGAAAGATCACGTTGCAAACCGATCATTTCATTTCCCCTGTCAGCAATGCAATGGTCATTTCCACGAACACTCACCCAAGATTACTCTAAAAACCACAAGCAGATAAATCCAACCTCTGGCAAAGGGAAGATATTTGTGCCTGACGGTTAGGGATCAAGAGCGGTAAGAAAGTAACTGATTTAAATATCTCTGAGCAACTTCACAGTTGTTTATTAAGGTTTCGTCGCATTGACGCTCCCTGGGGACAAAACAGACAATGTTGTTACATCTAGCAAGATAAAAAGGTCAGAATTAATCTTTTGTGTGACATCTGCCTAAGCTGTGCTGCATAAACAGTCAGAATGTGTGTGTGTGTGTGTTTGAGTGTGTACTGTATATAATGGGTGCGGGAGTGACTCAGCCATCTCTAGATGGAGGCCATGCCTGCTCTCTTGGATGTGTGGTACCATGGCAACATATAAATCATAACAATTATGAGCATCATCGTGGGCTTGAGTGATGGATAGATGATGAAGGACACTCAGTGAGAGATGAACAGTGTTTTTTTATGCAAGGTCAAAGAGCAGACCAGATGAAGACCAGCCAGAAGCAAATGTTCATACAGTTTACTCATAATAAGCTATAGAGATGTTCTTCAGGAAAAAATGGAACCAAAACAAATACAGACAAAACAGATATTGCAATTTTCAAATGTGTTATTAAATGGAAACCTAAAATGGATTTTAACTAGCACTTATTCAAAGTATCGATTTCTTCACACATGAATGTAATAATTATTATATACAGTACACTACAAAAAGTTGATAGCTCAGTATGATTATTTTTAAGTCATTAATCATCACAAAGTCTGCAACATATTAGAATGATATGTGAATATTAGCATATGAGACTGGTTTTTGCAGGATCATGTGACACAAAGACAGGAGTTAGTTTGATTGTTTGATTGTTTTTATTTATTTTTTGCTATAGTAAATGTAACAATTAGTGTATAATAATTCGATTGTAAGACGCCTCCCAGACATTTAAGAATTTAAACAACTTGATATTTAAGAAAAAGAGGATGTTTATAACAGCAGGTAAGTTTGGCAGCTTCTCTTTTACCTTTAACATGACACTGCCTACCCAAAGTATTAAGATAAACTAAAAAGAAATGCGAGTGCCCTAATGCCCTGGCCTGACAAATAATCCTGGAGTGCTTTCCCTGCAGAGACCTGAGAGAGAGAAAGAGAGAGATGCTTACACAAGAGCAAAAGGTAATTTCCAAAGTATACAGCTTTTTCAACAGCAGTGAGAATCAGTGCTGAAAAGTAAAGAGATATTGGAAAGGCAAACATGCTGGAAGTGTAGAGAAGGAATGCTGGGACATGTTCCTCAGTCTAGAACCATGTGATAGAGGTCAGCCTGCTATTAATATTTCAGATCATACTACAGATAATTAAAATTATATAGGAAGACTTCTTAAGTCAGTCAATATTTCTCTGGGTAGGTTTATGTCTGAAAGTCAATTTCTGAAACTGCATAAAAAAGCAATTTAGCATTTTTACTGTTATTTCTAGAAACACATGCGAAATAGCAGGTTACGTCATCACACTTTAAAGGGCTAAGCTGTCATGGACAGTCATTAAACAGTCTACAATAAACTTTTCTGAATGTATTTATACATAAAACTTAAAGAACATTTAGAAACACTCAGATTACCTTGACTTTCTATGCGCATTATGGTGTTTTAAAAGAACAAGGTCACTCATATGACTAGAAATGAGGAATAAATGTCCTGTGAATGAAAGTGAATGGAAATACATGGTAGTTGGATTGGTCCCTAACTCTCTTTAAAAAATGTGTCACCCTGCTGATAAGAAAGACTGACAACTACTTAAGAGAATAAGGAAAAATGCTTCATTTCCTTTTTCACTTGCTGCCATTAATGGGAATTCACAAGAACAAACTGTGTGTGTGTGTGTGTGTGTTTAAGCCCTTTTTTGGGGATAATTCATTTCACACATAGTTAGTGTTCATCATTTCAAAATATGCATAACAACATTTATAATTTAATGGGAGTTTCCTAATAGTGTTCACTTTTAAATTAAAATCCATAACTGATAAAAAAGGGGACTTCTAATAATTCCTCTGTGACATATCAGTTTGTAATGGATGGAAAAAGACATCTGCAATACTGAGTCATATTAATCAAGCTATGTTCTATGCCCTGCCGTTGACTTTTAAAGCAAATGATGCAAAGATAATTCTGATTAAAATAAATGAGATGGTGGAAAACACTCAAGAAACTATGCATGTGCTCTTGCAATAGCTACGGTTGCTAGCAGAATATGTATAACATAAAGTTGGAAATATATATATATATACATCCAACCATTTTAAAGGAGTAGCGTACAACATGCTTGACACACATATTTATATATCCTGACATCTTGACATGAGGTATATATACTTACTTCAGCTTAATAAACAGTCTTGAGGCCACAACAGCTGCTGAGCAAGTAAAAATGCTTGTGATGCTTTCTATAGACACCAAACAGATGTTCAACGGCAGGCATCTCGGCAGTGGCCATCAACATGTGTCCTCTCAACGCTCTGTTGCTTCTCAGCTCTTATACGCTGCAAAGAAACCTGCTGCCAAAAATCAATGCAATGTCACAGCCTCTGGATTTGACAAATGCATTCTGACCTCTATGGTGGGGTTTGGGTAAGGATGAAATGATTTATAAGATTTCCTCATAAATCAGCTTTTCAAATACAATAACAACAATAATTAGCTTCAGTACAACAGCACTCTTGCTCGTTTGATACTAAATCCAAACCCCCAAAACCCTGTCGAAACACACCGATGCAGTTTAAGTCACTGTATTCTGGTAGAATATCAACACCACAATGACAGAGTTGGGATTTCTCGCTCAAACTTCTGTTCTGCTTCAACTGTTTGTGTACCGCAATCACATAAAAATGTTCCTGCGACAGTTTTATGCTGCACGCATCCCATATGCAGCTGGTCCCTCGGCCTCTGAGACGAAGCCAGAATCACGGCCATCGAGTCGTAACTAACGGATACAAGTGTGTGTTAATTAATTCGACAGCCTTTGTGGATTGGGCTGGTTTGTCAGAATCTGTTTTTGCATTCTCTCTCTCTCGTTTTTCTAATTTCTCTGTTTTTGTGAAATCAAATGAGACAATGAGAGGCACTCAGGCGATCCAGACAGATGCTGCCGGGGGTGACTGGCATGCTAATGCTAATGTTAGTTTGGAAAAGATGTGGTTTTCTTCCCTTGTACGTTACAGCTTAGTACTTTTTAAAATAAGTTATATGTTGTCAGTATCAAGTTGTCAATGTCAAATATCAAGGAAAACCATGAACGTCTGACTGTAACCTGTTTTAGAAGCTTAGCAACTTGGTTGTCAGAGTTATTATGGGTATTTTTGTAGCGTACTCAACGGGCCTTAACATACTCTCGATGCTTTTCATTTTTACTTTCAATCAAGTTCCTTATGCCCCTCTAGTCACACGCATACTTAATCATGGGGCTATGGCATTTTAATGAGGCATTCCATGAAGATGTGTTAACAAGCAAACTCAATTACCATGAGGATTCGATGAGAGAGTAGAGGAAACAGATGCAGTGCTGAAATTTCCAAACGAAAGATGGGGAAAGAGAGAGAGGATGTTAGTATTTTCATAGTGTAAAGTCAAAGACAAAATATTACAAAATTAAAAATAAATCAAAATCACAGAAGAGGAGTGTTAAATGTGTACAGATGTAACTGTGTGTAGATACTGTAGTGACTGGCACCTAATATTAACATGAATCTTTGCATATTCTTTAGCTGGACTGCATTAACAGCTGTGAAAATTCCCACGGTGTAGGATAAAAATATGGATAAGAAGTGAAGAAAAGATAAGACAGTAAAGTTTTAAAGCAAACAAACAAAGTCCAGTGAAATAATTAATGGGATATTGTTCATTGAATTGGGTCAAAATTTCTCAAGGTATTCAAATTTTAAACTTGTTAAAATTAGTTGCCACAACAAGTTAAGAGTTTATAGATTTGATATATGAGGGATATTATGTATATATATATATATATATATATATATATATATATATATATATATATATATATATATATATATATATATATATATATATATATAACTATTTAAACTTCAAAACATGATAATATTTAATAAAATTGATTTTAGCCTCAAATGTATATCTATCTATCTATCTATCTATCTATCTATCTATCTATCTATCTATCTATCTATCTATCTATCTATCTATCAAAAACTTAAAGCTTCATTTCATATTGTGTGTATTACAATTGGGTAACTTAATCTCTTTTAAACAATATGTGTGGCATAACAGTAAATAACTCACTTAAAAATATGTACAGGCATATAAGAAAGTACATGACAGATTGTCTCTCTGACATAATATGCAAGTATCAGTGTTTATAAATGAAACAATGTTTACAGCTCTGTTAGAAGAACAATACTCAGCACAAATTAGGAACAGATGGCAACAGATGGATGAGCAACACAGAGAGAGGAAAAGAGAGTATATGTTCATCTCCAAGAGAGATGGTTCAATAGAGGGCATGGTGGCCATTAATGTTGGTCTGGATGACTAGAGGGGTGAAGTGGCCCTTTTGCTGTGTGCAGCTGCTTTCAAACAATGAAGCTGCTCTGGCTTTCAGAGGATCTGTAATGACCCTCTACAATGACTACAGGTGGACTACAGCCCTCTGAGAGCTTTATAATGGGGTGGAAATAGCAGTAAGGCTACATTAAAAAAGCTGAATCACCACACTAACTTGGGCCCGTTGCACACTGACACAGGCAACTGCTGAGAGGAGGTGGAGGGATGTTGCAGGCCAGAGAGCACTCGGAAATCTGACTCCATTTTGACTGCAATTAAGAGGGATGTAGTCAGAGAATAAATACCGCCATGCAAATCTACTGCTAAGTGATGGGTTGGAAACTGTAATGCTGGGTTTCTGAAGTGATATGGAACTCGAAAACAGCCAGAAGGCATTCTTTGATGGGAAAAATAAGGCATATAAAAATAGTATATATTGTAAGTAAACTATATTTATAATACTATTTATTTATTTTATTGTCACTTGAGAATAAACTAATTGATTTGGGTTAAAAATAAATGTTAATATGGCATATATGGTACTGAGTGGACATTGCAGACTTATTTCTAACTTGCCCTGAGGAAACGTAAGAATATCATACCATTACCTGGACACTACAGCTGATCTCATGTTGCCATAGCACCAACACAATTTTTAGACTGCTGTTTCATGTCACCTCTCTCACTCCTTCATTTCTCTCACACATACAGTTACTAGCGCCCTTTTATATCAAGTATGGATTAACATGGATTAATCAAGTCAAGTAGGATATATCAAGTGTGGATTAAGTCTATTTTCCACCGATTAGAACGGTGTTCTGTCTGCAAGGATTATTTTGCTTAACTGACTTGTAACATTTGTTAGTTGTTGAATAATCATTAACCTGTAAATATTGCCTGTGTCTGAGTTCATATGTATCATATGAGCCTCTGTGTGAGATCAATTCTATTACTGTGTAATTGCATTTGATGGCATAAATTATGTGTTTACTAATTTGTGAGAGCTACAGAATTTTAGCAACAACCTATGCAGTTTCTGAGAAGTTATCAGCGTAACAAGGAGTTTGAGGATTGTATACTGATTTTATTTAATACAAAGTAATGAATCAACAAAACATGTATTGTGTAGCTACAATTTAGACACAATAATCCTATTTTTTTTTTTTTTTTTTTTTGCACCGATGAAAATATCGTTCAGATAATTGCACACCAGAGCTGTTCAAAGCAGCACATAGTAACAGTGTTTTTAAACAAATGTGTTGAGTGAATGATTCAATGACTTAAAAAAATGATTAACTAACCCACAGAAAGAGAACATGTTTGCATCTTGAGAATTCAGAAATAAATAGGCTATTTTGCGGAAATAAATATGTTATTTTCCATTTGTGATTAAAAAAATTCTGTTTTTGTTTAATGTGAAAATGTTTGGCAGTTTGATAAAATAATACGAAACCTAAATATACCTATAAAACCTATAAATAGCTGAAACTGCATGGCTGACAGCATCTCATTTGTATCCTGTTCACTTATCACAAATGTCAAGCATGTTAAATATACTTCACGTTAAAATTGTTGAAGGTATTTCATTCCAAACATACTCCTATCCAGTGTGTATGTTTCACTATCTGTCTTTCCACTCCAGTGGTGTTTGCTGTAGTTATCGATGGTTCATTGCTGTGGCATGTGGTCCACGTTATACAAGTATACACAGAGAGGAAAGCAAGATATGAAACATGACAAGAATCAATTTATTCTTGGCAACAATTTCACTGGTGCTCTAATGCTAGCACAGAACACCATGCACACATACACACCCTCAACATCAGAGGCTAACTCGACAGATGTGTAAGGCACAAGATTAAAAGACCGCCAAGCCTGCTTGAAAAGATGAGTAAACCACAAACACATAACAGCCTGAGGATAGCCGCTGCACAAAGATTCATTCAAGGTCACATTCACACGAACACACTTGTTCACCTCAGGTCATTCAGTGAGGTGTCAACGGAGTTACATCAGTCAGAAGTAATGACATTTCTCTCTCCCTTGTGCACACACTTCACAACCACAAGATTAGTTTGGAGAGACCCCACTTCTCCGTCCATTTTAGAGGGACACTCCTGTTGACAAGGTCACTTCCTTCCTCCTATAGCCTTCAAAACGAAAAGAAAATGAGAATAAAAAAGGAAATACGATACAGTACCCTTGTCCAGTCTCAGATCAGACAGAAAATATAAAATGTTCTTCATAGGTAATAAGTGAACTATGCTGGAATTCCTTTTTAAAGATTTTTATAGCAATGCTATAACAATGCACATTCAGGAGTGATGCATGCTAAAAAAGACATGCTTTTTCATGTCAAACCGCCAAATATAGCATTGTAGCTTTCGTAAACATCTGGTTTATGTAATTATTGAATAACTTTAAAACATTTAATGGTATAAATCATGCAAATAGTCAAACTCTAGTTCTTAATCATAATGAACCAGCTGTTGTTTACTGAGAGTATATTTGTTTAGACATTCAAATATTTTGGATTTAATTATTATGGAATTGATTGAAACATTATTACAGAATTGGCTGAAGCAGGCATTACTTTATTTTTTTTTTCTTTAGAAAAAGAACAATTTGGGCTTACTGCTGAGTATACTTGTTATTTTCCAGCTCAGCAAAGTAATTTATTCATAAAATAGGATCTATGAAAGCAGCTTCTCCTTTGTATTTCAGTGTTATTTTGATTCCTTTAGAGAAAAAAGATAATACAACAGTAATTTCTTTGAAACTTACAAAATTGTGGTTTGTTATTCTAACCCTTAACAGCAAAGGGCAAATGAGACTGCATTTTTTTTAGACACAGAAGTGAATTATTTCTGATTAAATAAATATTTTGCATTAAATAATAATTTCAATGCTCAATGGGAGTTGATTATTATTAATTTTAATACCAAGTGGTAAGGACTATGTGTGGCCCATTAAACATCACACGCCTACACTGTTATCCATGTCTTTACACGTGTGTTGATTCTCTTAACTGACTATTTCAGAACATCAATACTTTGTTATAGTCGATACAGGATGTCTTGTATCAAAATCGATTTTCATACAGTTCTTTCTTGTCTTTAAACATCTAACAAAGAATTTACCAGATAGGGTTTGTTTTCCACTCGCATATTTGTGTATTTGTATATGTGTGACAGCACAGGTGTCAACAATTCAAATGAAAAAATAAAGATGAAACATTGTTGCCCATTGCTTTAATAAATGGTAAATGAAATTATATGTGATAAAAAACACAAATGTTCTATAAGCAGTTTAATTGACTCATATTAGTAATTGAAATTAAAACAATCCTTATATAAATTAAAACAGTCAATTAGGCTGTTAATGGCTGTGAAGCAACCATATGTGTTTATAGGTGTGTTTAACTGTTTTTTGTGTTTTTTTTTTTTATGATATTTAATTGGTTTGATTATATTGGCTACTTTACAGCATTCTACATTTTGTAATATAAACAGCAACATAACTCATTTACAAATAACTAGAGGGGAATGAGGAGAGGTTATTTTAGAGGTCAACCAATTTAGCTACTAGAACTTCCTTTGTAGACATCTGTAGAATGTATAAGGTCAACGTACCACGAGACATTATAGAAATAAGGTTATTGCTCCCTCAGAGCAAAGACTCGATCCAAAACATTATGTTAGAAATCCTTCACTATTGTTCAGGTTTACAGCATTAATTCATCATAATAATTTGGTCTCCTAAAAGTTCTCTCAAAATGACTTAGCTATTGAAAACACTGACACTGTTATTAAAGAACAGAGCGATGTGAAAGCATATGTGGTGTGAAAGGTCACTTAATTATAATATTAATATAAATGGAGAGCATACTAAAGATTTAATCAAATATCATTAGTACTCACATTCTTAATAACACATTGAGATTGGAGTTTCTGATGTCCAGTTAATTTCCGTAACACTTATTCTAAATTATCTTAACTATTTGCTTATTAGCATGCATATTACTAGAATAGTGTCTATTTATTAGTACTAATTAAGCACATATTAATTCCTCAATATATTACCTTATTCTACATTCATAATATTACCCAATACCTAAACCTAACAACTACCTTACTAACTATAAATAAGCAGCAAGGGACACCCTGAAGTTCAGAGTTCAGAAGTGCATGGGGAAAAAGGGGCGGAGGGCAAGGTCAGGAGTGAGTTTAGCTTCCTGACAGCCTGACAAATGAAACTGTCCTTCAAGAAGCTGTGTGACGGGTGGGTGGGATCACCTGCGATGCAGAGGGCTTTGCGGGTGAGACGGGCTCCATAAATGTCCTGGAGGGAGGGGAGAGAGACACCAATGATCTTCTCAGCTGCTCTCACTATGCGTTGAAGTGCCTTGTGGCAGGACGCATTACAGGCGCCATAACACAAAGATATGCAGCAAATTAGGAAGTTCTCGATGGTGCCTTGGTCGAAGGTGCACATGATGGGGGCCGGGGCTCTTGCTCTTCTCAGTTTGCAGAGGAAGTAGAGACGCTGCTGTGTTGTCAGTCCAGAAGAGGTCCTCTGTGATGTGCACACCCAGGAACTTGGTGTGCTCAATCTCTCCAAAGTCACACCATTGATGGTCAGAGGAACATGTTGAGTGTGCACTCTCCTGAAGTCAACAACAATCTCTTTCATCCTCTCAACATTCAGAGAAAGATTGTTGTCACTGCACCAGCCGACCAGGTGGCTCACCTCGCTCCTGCCGTTTGTCTCATATCTGTTGCTAATTAGACCTCATTTAAAACTGCAAATGAGTCATCTGCAAACTTAATAAAGAGGTTGAAGTTGTGTGACGGTGTGCAGTCGTGGGTCAGTTGAGTGAAAAGGAGGGGGCTCAGCACACATCCTTGAGGGACCCCAGTGTTCAGTGTGATGATGCTGGAAGTGTTGCTGCCAACCCTCTACAGACATGACTTTAAACACAAATGTGCTGCTGTTACCCGCCCACCTTTTCCAGAATATAGCTGCACCATTACAACTCATACCTGCTAAAAAGAATATCTGTTTTGTTCCTGATGATCATGTTTATCGCTCTGAAATCATGGGTTTTAAACCATATTAGTTTAAACTTCTGATATGCGGTTTTCTGAGTGCACACATCTGAAGCACATGGAAAGAAAGCACTAAACTAAGTTCTAATTCACACACAAGTTTATGTTAATAACACAGATAGTCAGTTATGTCTGTGAAGGTAAACAGCTGGGAAATAAATTGCATGTGTATATTAGATATGTTATC
This sequence comes from Carassius auratus, assembly GCF_003368295.1. Classification (NCBI taxonomy): domain Eukaryota; kingdom Metazoa; phylum Chordata; class Actinopteri; order Cypriniformes; family Cyprinidae; genus Carassius; species Carassius auratus. The sequence goes on along the minus strand of NW_020528954.1, from coordinate 87,382 downwards.
ATGTTTTGCTCAAACTTTCGCCATGGCATTAGAACTGGTACAACGTTGTCTCTTGCGAAATCCGATGATGGCGCCATGGGTGGAAACTTACAAATTAAGGGGTGGTAATATTTTAATGAGATCCCTTTGCAACTCACTAGGGGAGTGAAATCAGATGCACTTTTTTTTTTTTTTTTTTAATGGTTGCAGAAAAAGGCTTAACAAAACAAAGTTACTGGGTTAATCTTTTTCATGTTTCCTTGGTTGGTAGATGCACTGAAAATCTGATTATAGCACTTAAAACCTGGAAAAAAGTCAGATTTTCAAGATATGTCACCTTTAGAGTTCTTATTTGTATTTGTATCACTTGACATTTGTATTCATGTGAGTGATATGAGAACAAGTAAAAGTCAATGAATTCATAGTCTACCATTTAGCTCAATATTAATTAGCTCCTCCAGCACTGCAGGTTTTTGGTATGGAATTTTTTTATTAAGAATCTATTATGTGCTTTAGGTGAGTGTGTTTGTGTGCACGTAAGTGAATTCCTGCATCTAGCAATACACCTTGATGAAATAGCTTAATGATTTTCTTTTATCTTGAGTTTGGCCATAACAGCTGGCATCGGCTGCTTCGTTTCTACAGAAAACAAGCCCATCATTAGAAACTACAATTACATGCAATTACCTTCCCCTTTAGAGGACATGAAGGAACAAAGTACTTTATGTTCCTTTCTGTGTGGAGTGTGTGTACATGCATTTGCTCTCAGCATGGGGGCAATTATTCTAAAACTCTGATGCTTGAACCTCTAAAAGCTCAGACTATTCTGAGCACTTTCTTTTATAAGTAAAACAATTGTTTTTTTTTTTTTTTTTTTTTTTTTAAAGTGAGGACAGAATCTGCACGCTTTCAAACTGTCAAAATGGATATTTGCTACTAGTGTACCTAATATTCAGATGTCGCTACTCTGTTTTCCTTCTTTGTCAGAAGCAATTAACCAAGTGAGGCAAACACTCTTCATGAACTGAATCAATTTAATGCTCAGTAAATGTAAGATGTGTTTCTGTGTCAAGCGTTCCAAACCTTAACACAGATTCTGGAAAGGATCAACAAAAGTTTTAAAGACAGCAAATCAGTCACATGTACTTCATTTATATGATAAGGTAAAAATAAATGGAAGAAAATCTAATATTTTTTTACTTGTTTAAGTTTAACAGCTGAAAAAAATATATATTTATTTTGTAAAGAGTTTACACAGAAACAGATATGGCATTTTTTTTTTGTTTTTTCTTTTTTATTCACTTATAGTTTAGTCATGTCATAACTATTTTAATATATTTATAAAATGTAATTTATTCTTGGGATTGCACAGTTGAATTTTCAACAATGATGAGCTATATTAAACATAAGTATATTTTTTTAAGTTTTTAAATAATTAAAATATATTTATATTTTTTCTTCTTCATCAAGATAAAACAGATGTTTAGAAAAGTGCTGTGGCAGCATTTTCTGCTTTTTTTTCTTGGAAGTGGAGGGGTAATCCTTTCACTTCCCATCGCAGCATGTTAATGTAAACACAATTTTGATATTGCTGTGTCATAAAAAAAAATAAAAATAAAAAACTGGAAGTTGAGTTTAATTTTGGACAGGTCATTCTGCCACACATCAGACTGACAATCCATAAACTCATTCCAGTTGCTCTTTTGGTACTTTGAAATGATTGACACGTACTGCCACTGTGATGACAGGAACTGAAATGTCTGCCATATCTTGACTGCGATTTTACGCTGAGCTTCATCTCTCAGTTCAATCCAAATGCCAACGATTCCTTTACAATTCTCTATATCTCTCAATTTTCAGTTGCCTTCCTCCTGCTCAAAACAAAATATGACTTTAAAGGCCAATGTGCTGACAGGCATCGTTGGGAAAAGTGATATCTAACCAGGGTGCCTTAGCAACAGAGTGACACTGCAACTACCTTTGATGTCCCGCCGAGCAGACAAACAGGCGCATACACTGCCAAATCTCATCGAAAAAAAAAAAAAAAAAAAAAAAAAAATTCTTTGAGAAAGAACAAAACAAGCTGAACTTTTCTGAAATTGCTCCTCCGTGTCTCCCACTTGGCATCTCTCGTCACCCTCTCATCAATTTCTCACCCTTCTGTTTCTCTCACATCTCTCGACTGCCTTGTCTTCTTTTTTCACTCTTCCATGTCAGCTTTTCATCTAGCTATTCTTCAAGGAGCTCCGGCTTCTTTGTTTTTGGGGTTTCTAAACACACCCTCATTCAGCCTTTGAAAGTTAGCATGCTAACTGTGCTAGGGGCTAGATTAACTCCCTGAGAGTAAAGAATGACATGACAAAAAAAGAAATGACTGACATCTGTTGAAATGAACTGCCATGTAGAGCTGCGAAACTGAGCTCTCCAGAGTGAACACTAGCAGTCAGCATATAGACTTTTGCGCAATGAGCTAATGTGTGTGTGATCTGAATATTTTACATACAGAGGAGTAAAAGTCTTGTATGAAAAGAAAGCTTAATTTATTATTAACTGAATTAGTTAAATATACAATTGAAAAAAAAGTCAGATTTTATTACTTCATGAAGAGGTTTTAGGTAATAATAAAATAAAATAAAAAATGTCATGTGACAATTTATTACGTATGAATGGATGGGAAAAGAAAGAAATAAAGATCTTAGAAGAGAGAAAGAAATTCACTGGCTTGAAGACCAAATTTGCTTCTTGACCATATTTTCCTCTGGCGTAGGGTTTGCTCTGATAGAAATCACAGTAAAACCCCTGACAGGGACAGACACACCTCTCCTTTGCATATTTTTGCATAACTCAGACACGTCACCTTCCAAAATAATGAAACTGATAACATATAGGAAGGCATTCTGTCGGTTCATTTGTCTCCGCGAGGGAGGCTCAGGAAAAGAGTTTTCCGAAGCAGGTGGGACACAGGAGATTAAACTTGCTGCTTTATAATCATAGTTTATTCCTCCAGACCTTCCACCTCACCTCAGAACTGTCAATTTTTTATTTATTTTTTTGCAGGGAGTGTTGTCGTCTGTTGCAGACACATGTAAACCTTTGTATCTCAATATAGACATCTGTGTTTTGTATTCATTGTATTTTAGTTCCCTTTCTTGAAAAAGCCAGTTGATTTCCAATGACTTGTTCTGTATGTTATATTGTAACATCTGTAATTAGAGACATTTACTGTAAGTATCCACTCAAGTGAATAATTTAAAACACTGATTCATTCACGAGCTAAACAAGCTACCATCTTTATTAGTACTTCACTCAAGCCATCCATTCAAAGACTCTGATTTAGTCGGGAATAAATGACCACTACTGTGTGTTGATCGAGACACCGTTTTCTTTTGACTTCTGTTGGTGGAGAAAAAAATACACAAAATAACTAGTCATATTTTTTTAAATTGACATTGCATTCACACTGGAGCCTGTATTTGGCCTTTGGAAAAGACATCACAGCTTGTGACTGCAGAAATACATTGTATGTGTGCTTCTGGGAGGGATTTCAATGTCCATTTGTACCATATTAATATTTAATTTATTCATCTTATTGGACCATATAGCCATGCACATACATGTGCAATATCCCCTTGCACTCATGTGGTGAGAAGGATGAGGGCAGAGAAATTGCATATTTCTGGGCTATTTCAGGCATGTAAAGAAAGCGTATAAGGGCATTCTGGAGTTCACTAACATTTGAAATGAATGGCAAAATGTTTCAGTTGAGTGTTTCCAGAAATACAGAAGAACATCTCTGACCTTCTCTCCATAAAGTGTTTACAGAGAAGAGACTTCCACAGAATAACCATGGTTTTAGAAAGAAGTGCTTGAATATGACAGATGCATCCACACTAAAATAAATGTATTCTTATTTTTCCTACATATAAAAAAGTAATGATACTGGACCAAGGCTAGTCACTGATGAGTAAACATAGCCAAACATGTCCAAACATAGCCTACTAATCAGCTGACAATTATTCATTTAAAAGACATTTTTCTCACATGTATCTTTGGCAGCTTGCATAATAATCATAATCATAATAACATTGTATTTGATTTTCTAAATTAGTGGCAATAACATTGAGAAAACTGAGGTTCCAGGATGAAGTGCACGTTTATAGTAATGTTCAGTGACATTGACATCATTTTTTACCTTTTTGTGTGAATTTCCCAACATTTTATAACAGTAGCCAGGTGGCGAAGACAGGAAAAAAATAAACTAAATTACAATGTCACTTGCAATCGCTACTTGCACTCTCTGGTACCTGTGGCACTTGCAATCAACACAAATCGTGCGTGTTGCCAATAGAGACAAGATTAAACGCAACGCGCAAAGTTTCGCGTTAAGCATTTTTCCATATAGAATAAACTGTCTACAACTCGTTTATATCACTGTTTTATGATTTTCTATAGGAGGAAAACATTATGTACAATTTAACACACTGCATTCTGTACTCGTCTGCTTGCCTGTATGGAGCTGATCCTTTTAAAATCACTAAATGCATTTCATAATGCACGTTCATATTTGCTGGTCTGTATATACGTTGAGTCAACAACAAGACATATAGGTTATGCCCAATTAATTGTCTTTATCATCTTAGTCTGTTATTAGGCCACATTAAACATTCGCATTGTGTTCATAGCTATCTGCTTGCCTTGTAGTACATTAAATAATAACTATATATCGAATTTTGTCTTTTAATTGAACTTAACGTATGCTAATACATTATGCCATATTAAGTGATTGTTTTTTCTACAGGAGGAAAATGCTTAACGAAAGACTTTGCGCATTGCGTTCATATTCTGCTGTTCTGTGGCCACGGATTTGCCGTCGATCTTGTCTTTTTCTTGCAGGACCCTTTACATTATAGTAGTAGGCCTACTAATTTTTTAATCACCGCCACAGCGTCTTGTCTCCATTGGCAACATGCACGATTTGTGTTGGTTGCAAGTGATGTCACAGGTAGCGGAGAGTGCAAGTAGCGATTGCAAGTGACATTGTAATCTAGTTTCTTTTTTCTTGTCTTCACCACCTGGCTACTGTTGTAAAATGTTTAGAGATTCAAACAAAAAGTTATAAATAAATAGAACAAAAAAATTTAATAAAATAAAGACTGCAAGTGACGTCGCTAGCGGAAGCATAAGTTTCTGAGAGTGCAAGTCTGGGAATGCAAGTGACATTGTAATTTAGTTTCTTTTTTTCTTGTCTTCACCACCTGGCTACTGTTGTAAAATTTTGAAAGATTCAAACAAAAAGTTATCAATAAAAAAATAAATAAATACATAAATAAAAAAAGACTGCAAGTGACGTCGCTAGCGGAAGCACAAGTGTCTGAGAGTGCAAGTCTGAGAATGCAAGTCTGAGAGTGCAAGTGCAAGTCTGCAGCCAGACCCTTCTCGGCTGGGCTGATGATGATCGGAGAGTAATTCATCAATAAAAGACAGTTTAATTAATATAGAGTCTCCTCTAAACAACATCAGCTTCAACAGAGAACAATATCCACATCATAAAATCTTAATTTTTTATAGTATATTGATTAGGAGTCGTTGGCAGACAGTTAATTGTTTTATCCTAATAACTTTGTCTAACAGTCACACTATCGATCCGTTAAATCGAACCCTTGATCTATGTCACAATGAAGTCTTTTCATTTAGTGATGACGTCAATAATACAGAAAACTCTGATTATTCTGAATGAATAAACTCTAAATTAATTGACTGTGGTAAATGAGGAAAAGAGCAAAAAAATACTTTGTGAAACTGAAAACTGGGGATTTGTTTTAATTTACATACACATTTCAGAGATTATTAATCATATTTTCATGTTGGTTGGTGTGAAGTTGGCATTTATAGTGTAGTGGTTACCAAAAAATTGTATCTATAGTATATAGATATGGAATACCACCAAAGGATAATTGTGAGTTTATGTCTTGCAATACTTTGTGTTCTAAAGAATCTATTTAACTGCTAAATTGTTGTCACAAAGACTGATCACGATCAAAAGACAATCAATTCATGTGTGATATAAGACATACATAAAGTTTAGAAATATATTAATTATATGCAAAAATATATATATATATATATATATTGCCTTGTACCCCCAGACACACTCATAGAACTTAAGAAACAAGTTCAATATGAACCTTTTAAAAATAAAAATAGCTTGCTATCCAATTAACTAATGTGACTAAACACAGATAGTGCTCTGAAATCTAATTAGTAAGGAGTGCTGCAATCCTGTGTTTAAAATCGACTCATAATTGATTGTGCTCTTCAGGTCACCATTTCTGAGCTCATTTAGGCAAAGAATTACAAGCACAGCAGCAAAACAAGAAACAGAAATTTATTCACGACCTTTCCTTGGGCCATTTTTTTGTAGAACTAGGAGACATCTGACAAACTGATTATAAATTACTATGTGAGCCAGAGAGGTTACAGCCATTATAAATATCCCGCCCACTTTTACAAATAACCAAGACCATCCCCCCATGTTCTGGGAAATTATATTAAAAGAGTTTTAGCCAAAGTAAAGAAAAAAATATATAATAATAATTTGTAGATTCTGCTTCAGGCTGAATGAATGTGAAGCAATTTGATATGGCTATTGACCTGCCTTTCGGCAAGGACAAATGGCTGAACATTGTCACTTAATTAATATTCATGAGCTAAGATTTAATTTTCAGATCATTCTTGAGCTCTTGGTATTAAAGAATAAATAAAATGCATTTAATAAGTACTGGTGTATACAAAAAACAAAAAACAAAAAAAAAAAAAAAAAAATATATATATATATATATATATATATATATATATATATATATATATATATATATATATATATATATATATATATATATATATTCTCTTTGAAAATAAGCTTGAAGTTAGCTTTTACTGTTGTGAAGTGGACGGCTACACATCTGTGGTTAGATTTTTTTTTTTTTTTGACCTTGAGGATTTTTACTTTTTATTTTTGGCATTACTTTTACATTTAGTTATTTTTATCATATCTTTGAGAGTGGAGAAATGGTGTTGCTGTTGTTTAGACAAGAGAGGAAATGGGGGCAGGCAATTCGTCCTCTGCATTTGACTCACACACACACACACACACACACACACACACATGTCTGGTCAGCTATCCTTGTGGGGACTCTCCATAGGCGTAATGGTTTTTATACTGTACAGACCATATTTTCTATCGCCCTACACCAACCCTACCCCTAAACCTAACCCTCACAGGAAACTTTCTGCATTTTTAGATTTTCAAGAAACTTCATTCTGTGTAATTTATTAGCTTGTTTACCCGTGGGGACCTCAATTTAGGTCCCCACCGTGACACGAGTCCCCATGAGTCTGTGTGTATTCAGGTTTAAGTCCCCACCAGAATAGAAAAACAAGTACACCACACACACACACACCACACACACACACACACACACACACACCAGGCATGTAGGGGACTACTATAGAGTTTATATATTTGTTGCATATTGTGCTTGAGCATATTAAACTCATCAAATGCTACTTATGTCATAACTGTCCAAAGCTTGTGTCATACACATTAATGTGCAAAAAGGCCAGTATAGCTATGACTGCCACAGTAGCCAGCATTAAACCCTGACACCAGCTAAGGATATACTGAGTGAGCTAAAGAAAACCATGGAAGTCTCTCCACTTGATGATGTTTCCAGAAGGTTTTGGACTCAGCAATTCTGCTGGTCTGGTTTATGTCCCTAACCTCTAAGTGATTTATTCCCCCCAAGACACAGATAGTCTATAGCACCTTGAGTTTACCAACCTCAGCATGTTTATAATGGTCTCATAACCCTGCTATCTCTCTTACAAGCAGTCAGTCGTCCCCTTGGAATTATGAGGTTCTATTTGACATTTTTGTCAAAATTTAGTTATATTCACATATTCTTATTCTGTGACAACTTATTTATAATATTTGATAGATTTTTTTTAATGTTGTGTACATTTTGGGAATTTTCAAAAAAAAAAAAAGCAAAAAGGTTCTATCTACACAGTCGAAATGAATGCAAACATTTTGAAGCTCAGGGTCTCAAAACTACTTGGAATTCTGATAGAACCTTATACTGTGCTTCCAAGGGGAAGTGGTGACTCTGACCTCCTTAAGTAGGGATCAATGTAGGTAGCTATTTTTTTAGTATGTATTGTAGGTATCTTTTATTTATTATGGAAAGGGCAAGAAATGGGGCCAATCTTTATTAAGGTATGTAGAAGAATGAGGAAGGATTTAAAGTTGCGGTAGGGAACTTTCGACGCTCTAACGGTTAATAAACAGAACTGCTTGCGTCTTGCAGACGAACATTGTAGCCGGAGCTACTTCTCTCTGTTTATGTCTATGAAGAATCACAAAGGTACTGGGTTACTCCGCCGCGGTATCCCAGAAGCAATCTAAAATAGTCCGAATATAAAAACTTATTATAGGTGCACCCTAGTGATTCAGGACAAGCCAAAAACACGGTTTGGAAAATGGATTCATGGTGTACTCGTTTATGATATACATTTTGAACACAAACAAAGTTACGGAGCGCAGCTCTGATTGGTTATTTTTGACCGGGAGCGCATGACTTTCTGCAAATAGCAACAGGACCACTGGGAGGAGCCAGAGGAGCTTGATTTTTTCACAGATTATCTGTCTCATATTCTACTGTCAGGACATAATGACAGGTTTAATAAATATGTAAAAAATATTTTTTTTACAAAAGTTCCCTACAGCACCTTTAAAGACAGAAGTTGTGCTTGTCAAACACAATGTTTTCCAAATGATTGTCTCTTTGGTTAGAGTTCAAGAATTCATGTCTGGGCTCAGAGTATTGGGATTATTAGAATTGTTTTGGTTGGAAATATTTGTTTTTCAGGTCTGCAGAGCATTGTGGATAATGGGCAGTGGTGAGATGGTATGTCAAGATGATTTTTTTTTTTCTTCTGATTCTCAGCTTTTCTATTTTTTATTTTAATGTATTTTAAGTATTTTATAATGTTTAATATATTTAGCTATACATATTTATTTAAAATATTCAGTCAGCACCAACATATTCAGTTGATTTTTAGGTAAAGAAAGCAACACAGTGTGACAGTGTTACAGTAAACTAAGTGTAATTTACAGTAAATTAAGTATAATTTTCTATTTTAATATTGTTGTGTCAATGCAAACATAAATTATTAAAGTATAATCTGTAAAATATATCTGCGTTTTTTATATACTTTACATATAAACAAATATACAGTATATTTGTATTTAAAGTACTCTGAATAGTATGTTTATATTCTATATTCAAAGAAAATACTTTTAGAACTTTACTTGGCCAATCAGAGGACCCAGACTGCTATATAAAAGTGTATATTATATACATAAAGACACCGGACAGGGGCAGACTTCTCATTGCTGATGTTTGTTTATCCTTTGCTGTGGTGAGACACTTTAAAGATTCATGATCTCTAGCTGCCCGTCTGGAAGGAGGTGAGGTTACAGACAGTTCAGTGGAGCACATGAGGATAAAGGAGATCTCATTTGCCATCTATGTTGCTTTTTTTATCCTTCTTTCTTTGTTGTCGTTCTTCTCCGTGCCAACTTTTTAGGGACCTAAATGGTAACTTGTGTTGACACACAAGCAAAGCTAGTTTATGGCTAGGCTCAGGCTGACTGGCTCTGACGTTTCTCTGAAAGGGTTAGAACTGTAGATTATTCTCCATAATGCTGACCCTTAGGCTCCCTCAAATTTCTCTGAAATCAGAGTTAATGAGGGATATTTTACATATTGATTTATTCATTAAGCACAGAGTTTTTCAAACTCCCTGGGGTCCACAAGGAGGTCAGGAAAAATGTATCAGGGAAAAAAAAAATACATAATTCTAAGAAATAGAAGTTATTGACATTGTTTTATGCTAGCCATATTTTATATTATACAGTAACAAATACAAACAAATCTGCATACAGCCTTCAGAAAAAAAAAAAAAAAAATCAAAATACTCAACTCACTTTCCTTGAAACATCCCTGATTTTTCTCAGTCAGTCTGGTCTGGAGACAATAAATTAATTATTAAGTAATTAATAATTGCTTTCTTTAAGGACACATTAACTTGATGAAATTTGATATTAAAGCCATTTATAATCTTACACAAGATACCTATTTCAAATAAATGTTGTACTTTTGATCTTTTTTCAGCAAAGAATACAGAAAAAAAAAAGTTGTCAACTAGTTTATAGTTTTAAACATTAATAATTATAAATAACATTTAGAAAACAGCTATTTACATTTTTCTTTGCTTACTTGATTTTTGTATTCCTTACAATTTTCCAGTGGTCCATGGATATTGATATGAAGCCAGTAATCATGTTTCCTGATATTTATATGTGCCTGATTTCGATGCCGGGGGAAATACATAAAGCAAATGTGCCTGTGAATGCATTATGTAAATACAAAATAGGTTTTTCCTATTAAATTCTGTATATTTTAAGTTCTGTATATTTCCTATTATATCCAGGTGATCACTTATATCAGTTTTATATTGTCATATCATCCAATCCAAATACTTAGTTTATTTAAAAACATCCAGTTACGCATAATATTAAATAGTAAATATTTAATTGATGAGTTGTCACTAAAATATATACAACAATATATAAGGTATGCTTATACTACAAAATGCAACATATTAATATACAATGATAACTGCAAATCCGTGTTTCGCTGGCCAGAGCCCATTTGTTTTTGTGAATTACAGGGATCCAATTGCTTATCTCGGGGTTTTTTTTTTTTTTTTTTTTTTTTTTTGTAAAAATATACCTCTATTTGTACAGTCAATTGCTTTGCATTGCATTTTTGTGTACTCTGTTGCAGCATTCATGCTAAAAATCTATGCTGCCATTCAGTCTTTTTTGCCACTCAGTGGGCAGAACCACAGTCACTCCGGCCATCAGTGACATCACATGCACTCTACTATGGAGCACGGAATGGCATGCAGGAAAAAAAAAAAACAGTAGGCTAAATCCTGTGCAAGATTTACTATTTTGTTCCCTTGATATATAAATTGTGCTCACGATTTACTAATTTGTTCCCTCGATTTGCTAAATTGTGTGTACAATTTAGCAAATCGAGGTAACAAATTAACAAATTTAGGGAACAAAATAGTAATTGTGTGCACTTCGTACATCAAGGGAACATATTTGTAAATCGTGCACAAAAATTATTTATTTGCTCTTGCATGTAACGTGAGGTGCTTATATATTAAATATACAAAATCAACTGTATATATGAATAAATAAAATATACAACATTTATCTGCTAGAGGAAGGGTCTAACCGCCTCATTTAGCAGGAACTTTTATCCAAAATGCCTGGCATAAAGAATTTAAAGAGTGAAGAGGTAGTACAAAGGTTAAGACAATTTTTTAAATTCTGATTAGTTCCATTTACATAAATAAATGAAATGTTTATGAAAGAGGTATACATCTTTCATGAAATGTTTGGTTTAGATAGGTGATAGTTCTCATTTTCCACATTGGAAAATACACGCTCGACTGAACTCTGGTTCAGCAGTGAGTTAACTCAGTGTGGCTAATCCAGTGAAATGACAACAATGTCTTTTGCTGCTTCTCTCTCTAATGTTCTTTTTCAATCAAGCACCATCTTTTCACCTCCCTCCCACTTTTGCCCAGTTGTTCAGAGAACTGACATGCTGCTGAAAGAGATGAAACGATATTTTCGAGCAGATTTGGGCTGAGAGAGCACGGGGGTGGGGAGGGGGAATGAATTGCAGCCATCGACCATAATAGGAAGTTTTTCAATGACAACAGGGTTTTCACAGTTACAGTTCTAAAAGAGTGGAGGAAACGTCACTGGCACCTCAATCTCAAATGATACTCCCTGTCCTCTTTTCTTGATACAGTGTATCTAAATGAAAGGATCAGAATGCTAAAACATTGAAGTAAAGCTCTTTGGATCTCAAATCTATGGCAATCTCGTCCTCATTCCTCAGTCCATCTTCTACTCTACTACGGAGAGTACATGGATCAGCTTCTTGACATGATGGAGGTGATTTTACCTCGCTGATGGGCAGGAGGTGCAATCCTGACAGGAAATGGTGGAAACGGATGAATGGGCAGAGGCAGATGCATGGGTCAGGTGAAGAAAAAGAGTAGGGATATAACCTACAAAAATGAGATGTGTGATTGTGATGCGACGATCTGGAGCTTCAAGTATTTGTTGGTGGAGTTAGAAAGGAAGAAGCCAAAGAGAAGGACGAGGGAAATAGTAAATTAATGCAATGAAAAAAAGAAAGAAAATGAAATCGAAAGAGCACATTAAAATTAGTCTCTTCACCATTATCCAGCAGATACCAATCTTCCCCAAAACTGAACATTAGGGGGATATGTCATCTCCTTAGATGTAATTTACTGCCTCATCCATTTCTCAAAAAAAAACACAAAACCTCCAAAATGGTTAGGGACTGAGATGCGAGAGCGAGGGAGTTTCGGAAAAGAAAGGTTTGCATGAAAAGCTTCTTAGAAAGAGCAGCATGTGCCATTATGATTAAATAAAAAGGGACTTAAAAGATGTCAAAATGGCAAAAATGAGTAATTACTTTTGCTTTTACCGAAGCATGACGGTTCTCAAATATGCTTGTTGGACAACAGATGTTGAAGAAGACAGAAACAGCTCATTTCAAAATAGGACCTTATCTAGCACAAATATCCACTATACCATATAATGCATGATAGACAAATGTAATGGTGTTTAGAAAGGTTCACCATTCACCCTTTTTCGGTTATAAATAAATAAATAAATAAATAAATAAATAAATAAATAAAAAAGACCCTTGTATTTGACAAGCTGCTGGGGAAAGATAAGGCTTTTGAATTGAAGCATTGTCGACTCAGCAACATCTTGAAGAAAAGCATCATGATCAATACATCATCGATCAGTAGGTTTAAAGTGTGACATGATGCTGGTGAGCATAAAAATACAGGGATTACAAAGGAGATAAGACACTTAAAAGATTTGCATGGGTAAGTGAAATTCAAGTGAAGAAGAAGCAAAAGCTGTTCAAAATGATAGATTGTGATCAAGGGATGACTGATTATGAAACCTGAAACTAACCTTTAATCTTAGTTTCTATGTCATTGGACAGTGGCTGACCAGTCTGGGAGTCTTTGCACTTTCCCCTGTTGCTTTGGGAAACCCTGACAGTTTTGCTATCTCTAAGTTTTTTTTTTTTTTTTTCATTTTGCAAGAGAAATACAAACCACTGTGTTTCATACAGATTGGATACTGTGCAGAGGAAGACAGTGATTAAATTAAACTGAAATGTTCTTTAGGTCCATCTGTGGATGCACTAATCAACATGTAGTAGGGTATGTATGAGTGGGTATTTAAACAACTTCCTTTTTTTCTGATTATATAGCTGTATGATCATTCAAACTACCTCAAATTAAATCTATTACTATTCCCAAATGGCATTTGTTGGGATTTTATGAGCATGAAATCATGGATGAGATTTGTGGATTGAGCAATTATGAAATTCAAACATTAATTTCCATATGGGACAAGATAGCATTTCACTGCCCAACATTAGTGTAATCACAGAAGTGTTATATTTGCATATGGAGTAGATTAGAGATACATTTAAAGGGATAGTTCACACACACACACACACACACACAAAGACAATTCTCATCCTTGTGTGTTTCAAAACTTTATCACTATAAAACACAAAGACAAAACAATATACAGTATCTTTTTAAAACATGTTTCAACATTTCACCCATACAATGAAAATCTACTGGGTCCAGTGATGTTTCGGGCCCCGCTGACTTTCATTGTACTGTTAAAACAGTTTAAATATTCTTTAGAATGTATTTATTGGTGTTCAATAGAAAAAAAGGAAGTCAGGTTTAGTACAACATCAGGGTGAGTATAGATTTTGGATGAACTAGTGTAAACGGATAGCCCCCCAAATCAATTTTCTAAAGGCATGTTTCTGGTCTTATTAAAATTATTTATTGATACATGTTTTTTTTTTTTTTTATCTAAATTTAATTCAATTCAAGTTTATTTGTTTAGCACTTTTTATTATACAAATCATTGGAAAGCAACTTTACAGAAAATTAAGTTTCTACAATATTTAGTAGAAGCTTATCAGTGGTGAATGTCAGTTTATGTGTATATGACAGGAATTTTTTTGAAAAATGAATACAAGACCTAGTCAACCAGATGATGAACATTATTAATAGCAATTATTATATGATGGAATCACAATTGTAGCAATATTTGTTAGTTCTCTATGTTGTTTCAAGGTTAGCATCAGAGGTCCTCTGAGGGTCAGCATCATCTCTTCTCAGGTGTTCTGGATCTAGACTGAAGCTTGTGTAAATCATAGTCACATCCCGTGGCAAAACAGAGAAACAAATAGAGACACAATTAGCGTAACTGCTGTTCGAACAAAGTACAATTAATTTGTTTAACCGAAGCTAAAGAATAATAATTTGCATTTTATCAGATACAAAGAAAATAAAAACAACATTTTCTGCTGATGTCACTTAGGCCACATTAACTCTTTAGACTATTTGAATGTCATCCAATACCTTAAGCACTGTTTTGCCATTCAGTCTGACTCCATAGTGGTATGGGACACTCAATTTTCACAATCCAATCAATTTCTGGTGGATGAAACTCCATCCTCCATGTTTTTTTCTTGTTGAATATCCTGTTTCACTCAGAAATACGTCACATTACAGAAGCAAAATCGTTGCAAAACAGCCATTCACATGGACTTTAAGCAGCATTTTATAGTTCCCAGAACTGTTTTATTCTGAAATCTCTGGCAACAAGACAGATAGATAGTAAGAGAGAGAGAGAGAGAGAGAATGGTAGTTGCTGTGTGATTTACCAGCTAAAATGGAGCCCAGAGCTGATGACCAGGAACCAGAAAGAAGGAAAGAGTGAATGGGGGGAAAGGGAAACAGTTTACACTGTCTGCCAGTTTGTCCCCCACAGCAATCTGAGAGCCATTTGTCAAAACTAGAGGAAGAAATTCAACAGCTCTCAGCTGCGTTAGTGACCACAGATGATTTATTGAGTTGGTATCAATGCCCACACACACCCAAGCACAACTGACATATGGGTGATCTCATGGGACTGCAACTATGTGGATTTGCAAACACTTTTTTTTTTTTTCATGATCCATGTCTGATCCTCAAATTATGTCAAAATCTCTCATTACACGGAACACATTTCAGGCCAAATAAATCTTATTTCCTCAAAACATTTACTTCCTTTGATCAGCAAGGCCAAGAAGAGGTCAGAAACATGGTTCTATTTATCATAAATGATCAAGACAAAGAGACTTAACAATTAATTGAATAAAGTTTGAATTGGTCATGGGTGAGCAGAAAGGAGAAGTCAGGAGAGAGAGCGAGCGAAAGAATCCACCCACCCTGCCGCAAATGTAATCAGACGACATGGCAAACAGGGCCAGGTGTAAATTTACGTAGGCATATGGCATGGCAAACGCAACAAGAGACGTTAATTTTACCACAGAGATAAAGAGATGAAGTTAATTAAAATGCTCCAGCTCTAATCATTGGAGCAAAGCCGCTTTAAAAAGAAAAATACATGCCTTGTCAAAGTGTGTCAGCGCTGGAGAGAGAGGGAGAGAGCATGCTGTGTTCCTCTCTGGAAACTGGGAATGAATTATCTAATCAAAGATAAATTTGCTTGGTGAGCAATAGCCAATCAGATACTCAGATGGTGTGCCGCAGAGCTAAACACTGTAGGAGGTTAGATACTTTAATAAGCTCATTTGAGCACATCTGAATCCATCAGAATGACAGCATGCATTAGATATGAGTGCATGAGAGGTGCCATTGATGGTGGTTACAGGTGTATTGCCTTATTATTTTTCTGTGCCTGGATTTCGAGGCACCTAGCAGGTGATTTCGAAATAGGATTCTGTAGATAAGCATGACAGTACAAAACTCGACATTTGCTTAAAGTTGGAGACAAGAGGTGGGAACAATTCAGATTATTAAAATTCAACCATTATATCTATCTATCTATTATATATATATACTGTACATATATCTATCTATCTATCTATCTATCTATCTATCTATCTATCTATCTATCTATCTATCTATCTATCTATCTATCTATCTATCTATCTATCTATCTATCTATCTATCTATCTATCTCATATCTGCTATATTATAAATTATATTTATTAAGCCTCATGGTAACATGACTCGTTCACAGACTTCAGTTTAGACATAAGAAGAAACATAATGGTTGAAAAATCTATTTTTGTTTAAAATTCTCAGTGAAATGATCACAATACTTTTTCTAAGGCAGAGAAATAAACAATTTGTGCATGCTGGACGTATGTTATCACACTGATTGACTAAAATGCAAAAGAAAAAAAAGTTACAATTGTCCTTTACATTTAGAAAATAACTGTTACTGTAAAAATTGAAAAAGGCATCAGTCCACAGCACACCTTCTGGAGGTCAACAAGAAAATAAATCTTAAAACTGAGTTATGGCTAATGACATATTTGACATCACATATTTTGCTCACAGCTGGACGCATTTTTTTAATGTACTGTATAGAATGAAAGTGATTGTTTGTTCATGATTAACCACACACTTCCAGTTGAATAAGACAAAATGTCATTAAATCAGTCCTGCACAGAAAATGGGAGACCTTAACATTTCTCACAGCCAAAGTTAATACATTTATTTGATAAAGCGCTTCATACAAACCTAGGAGTATTGTTCATGGCCTCATCACGTCTCTCTCATAAGGTTATGCGAGGTGGTGAGTTCAAGACAAAGAGAGCTCAATTTTCACATGTATAAGAAAACAAAACCTGCTCTCTGCTGAAAACTTCTATAGCGCCAGGAATTATTCTGTATTATGATTTTTTTTGCAGTGGCAAAAAGCCACACGGAAAATTCTCAAATATGTGAACGTGATGGCTAATGTGTACTTCTTCGCCAAAGCGCTTGACACAAAAGCACCTCAAATCAACCTTTTTATCCTCAATGAAATGGACATATTGGATGTTACAGCATAATCCAACCTAATTCTATTCACCCAACAACTTCACCCCATGATCTGTGCCTGTGAAACTGTCTGGTGACACTCTCAGTGAACCCGACAATCTCACAAAGTGCTTAACCCCATAAAATGCCACACACCAGCTGGTAGGAGCAGATATTCAGGATCTATATGTCTGTCAGGAAGATGAGGGTGTGAAATGCCCCCGTCTCTCGGCCTTACCCAAGATTGCTGATTCCTCTATTCATTCTATCGCAATAACACCTCTCTGAATAGATAATCATCGCTGGAATCTGACGTGAAACCGTTGCTGATCGGAAAGGATATGAATACACTTTTATACCTGATGTATCTCATTTCCGTGATTGTGTCAGTCAATGAAACAATCAGCAGCTGCTGCTCTAAGCTGCATTGTTCTATTCAATATGCTCTGTGAGTCATTAACTGTCCACAATCGCCCGTTTTAACAACTGATTAGTGTTTTACTTATTCAGCGCTGTAAGAGAAAAGTGAAAGATCATCAGTGAGTTGACCTCTCAATGCATAAATTAAAAAAGAGAGAGAAAAACTTTTTGATTTAGAAACAGCATTTAAGCATATTTTTTTCAGCTGAAAATGTTGGATAAGGCCAATTCCAAGAAAATGTTGAGCTAAACTAATTTAATATGAATAAAATGAAGTGTTTACTACTGTATCCCATTTTAAGTCTCTGCTTTTGACTCATTTTTATCGTATGGCTTTTTCTTAATTTTGATGGGATGTTTTGCATTTTGTTACTGATCTTTTTACTGTAAAGCACTTTGTAACTTTGTTTTGAAGGTTGCTTTATAAATAAATGTTTACTTTACTATGATGAACACAGCCTCTTTTAAATGGTCAATTGAGGTTTGTTAGTGCTTTTAAGAGCTATAATGAAATGTTATGAGAAAGAAAATTACATTACCCACTTGAGGTTGGCAACAACAAAGTTATTATCAACCACAGCTTTAAAAGGGGGATCAAATGAACTGGTAATAATTGTTCCATATTATGTCAGGTTAATACTTTGTCGTTTTTATGGTTTAGTTTACAAACCACAAATAACTGTGTAAGTGTACTGAATTTGCGGTGTATGTTATGTAATTATAGTGTACCTAAAAAAAAAAAAAAAAAAACAACAACAACAAAAAAAACATACGTATAGGTATGTTGTGTTATGTTTGGGTAATAAAGGGGTAACAACACCAGATATGCAACCTGCAAAAATCTGCGAAGATAAACTGAATTTACATTGTAACTTTTTTGTAATTATTGTGTACCTCTGTGTATAGATTCAGTATCTCTGTGTAGGTAAAGGGTAGGTTAAGGGTTAAGAAATCCATCTAATATGCTGATTATAAACAATGTTGGAAACATTTTTGCTGCTTCATTTTTTTTTTTTTTTGAGACATGTGGTACTTTTTTATTGTTTATTCAAAATGTATTTATTTTTTTTATGTTTGGGGTCAGTAAATTGTTTCTATTCTTCTTCTTCTTCTTCTTCTTCTTCTTCTTTCTTGTTTTTAATAAATTAATACTTTTATTCAGCAAGAATGGGTTAAATAGATTAAAAGTGAAAGTGTTAGAAAAGATTTGGGTACATTGGTGCCAAAGGCGGCCGGGGTAAAAGCTGCCTTTGAAATTATTTTAATCTATTCTAAACCACTAGTTGGCACAAAAACGTGGCAAAGCACAAAACTTTGACGCAGTTGCGCCAGTGCAAAGTTGATTCTGTGCTTATGTGATCTAATATTTTTTATGTTGTAGACATAAGTAGCAAATTATAATTGCTAAAATTAATGAATGTATTTTCAGACAGACGTCTTCTTTATTATTTTTAATTAAAGCAACAGTTTTTAAATAACAAATGTATATGTACAATTTGGTATTTGGTGTAAAAAGTGCCCCTGCTGGTGGGGCTAAAAGTGCACAGTAATTAACATGATAATTAATAGATGGCTGAATTTTCGATTTGGTGACATTCGGATAAATATAATGTACTATGTTGGGTGACCATGTTAGAGATAAACTTTCTAAAGACCAAGATGGCGGCATGTACACATGTACACATTTTTCCTGCTCATCTCGGGTCTGTTCGTAGAGGCTAGATGAGATCTCTTTACCCAGCAATTTCCTTGCTACTGTGCGGTCACTGGTGAACAAAATGGACGAGTTACGACTTCGCATCACCCACAGTAAGAGACTTACTTTTTTTTTTTTTGGATTGAAATGGTTTTCACATGGTTACACAGCAACATATCCAATGATGCTATTGAACTAGCTGGACACTGCAGGCTATGGGCAGATAGGACATCAGATGACTCTGGCAAGATTAAAGGCAGTGTATTGTGCAATTATTTTAAAGGAAGACAAGTAATTATGCTGAAAATTATGCTGTTTGGTGGACGGTAAGATCGAATAATTGTAATATCAATTCCGCTGGAGTAAACTCTAAGATCTCATCTAAATATTTATTATTAATTATAACCATTTGTAATTAATTATAAATATTTCAATTTTAAGTTAATTTACCACAGTATCTAAGGCTTTATAGGAAAACATAATTATTGATGGCAATTACTACGTTCTCTGATAAGCAAATGTCACATCTGTATCTCTGGAATTGCTCATAAGTGTTGCAGTCATATTTACCATGACGAATGATTTGTGCCACCCATCAGTCCATTTTTCCTGTGCTGCCTCAATTTATTATATTTCAAAGTTCACAGATGGAATAGCTTTTACACAACACACAGATTACACGTAACAGCGTCTTAAAAGTTTGTACCTTCCTGCCAAGATTTTGTTCCATCACATTAAGGTGGCTGGAAAGTAAGAAGGTTTTGACTCAGTGTGCCGTTTTATCTGACTTTCTGTTCGGCTATAGCATTTTTCCATTACTCCAGAGCCTTCAGTATGTTTTGGCATTGCTAAGCAATACTGTACTTGAAGGTCTGTTAACGACAACTCATTAACACATAATAAATGAGCTCCTTAGGAACAGAATGGGAGATAACGAATGCATTGCGGACATTGGCATCACGCTAATAATTCACATCCATGACTGTATGAAGCTGTTTTTCAGTCAAACCTAGAGCACAAACCTCTAACAGGGTCCAAAATTAGCTTTTTGTTTGATTCAGCTTCACCTTTCATTGCAAAGAGACTTGACTAAAGTTTACCTGACATGAAAACGTTATAAGCTTTACTTGTTTGGGCACAAATAAATGAATAAAAAATACTATGCTATTTTATAATGTAAAACAGCAACAACATCAACAACAAAACACTAAAATCTTCATTCATTTATTGTTAATTTTTTAAACTGCATTTCATTCATGCCAGTAAAGGTTCAGATTTCAAACTATGTGATGTTGCCAATGAAAACTGTTTATCTACTTTGCATTTGGCAAGTACTATTTGTGCATAGAGGGCAGAGAGAGTGGGAATAAACAAGACTGAAGGTGCAAAACAAGAAAAAGGAACTAAATTACAGTATACGGGATGTGACTGTACTGTAATTAAAGTAACTAATGTAATTGAATAGAGTAATTAAAGTAGACATCTGTAATGGTGTACAACTTGAATCCATATGGGGAAAACTGGGAACCACTGTCAACATTTCCCTGTTTAGTGTCATGCAACCACACTGATGGAGAGGAGCAACGATAGACGCCGTTCTTTATCACCCCTGGACTCTAGACACAATTAATCTGCTAACGTTTATTAAAACAGATGTGAACCGATTAGATTTCCCCAGTGCTCACTGGCGCCACCATTGCTTGCTCTTTTCATGTACTATTTAATTGCTATTTATTCACCACAAATGAAAATTCATTGCCATCTGGTGTGACTTGAAACCTCCACCCCTCATACCTCTTCTAAAAAGACCCCTTATGATATCACCCATTACACTGAAGGCATAACACTGAATCCCTTCACCATCTTCTCTCAGCCATCATCGCCTAGAAAGTTTTGGCAGCTTTCTCTGCTGATGCTTGGCTGGAGGATCTACAAACCACTACAGCACAATGGAGTATGCATTTATTTATAGCAAGTAATTCACATATACATTTGAAGAAAACTATTCTTATGCAAGCATAGTTTGCCCCTTTGAAACAAAGTGTTTTATTTTGACAAGTCTTCATTTTAATTTTCCTTACAATATATGGGTTGAGTAAATGTAGTTTAAGTCTCTGTACCAGCCCTGTGAAACATTAGCATTTGATTAATTTACAGTATAGCACACCAATGTTTGGCCCACTGGCTAGTCACTAATCATATATTGTCATTACAATTAGTTGACCACATTTCTCAGGCACATTTTAAATCATATTAGTACTCAGCCTAAAGTCTAAAACAAGAAAAAGTAAAGTTTTAAATGAACTGAAGAAAAAGAAACCATATCAGCGAAGAATACACTTTCATTGAACTGAATCCTTAACCACTCAGATACCACTGTTACATGTATTTAAAGACAGACAGGTTACTTTCTCCATCCATACAAAACAGTATACAATTTTCTCTGTTTGCACAAGTCATGTTTGTTTTTGTTGCTCATTTTGCATCAATGATCTGTTTTGGTGAATGATTTTGAGAGTGGACAACTGGGGTGCTGGGTGACATTATTGTTCAGGACAAACCCAGCAGAGCTGTAGTGTGGCTGCTTCTGACAAACTCATACTGGCAAGTCAGACATCCACAGCCAAGCTCTGTTAAACAGAGCTTTGTATTTATTGTCTTACCTCTTCTACCTCAAACTCGCCTCCAATCTGACTCACTTTCGTTTGCTTTAAAACACACATCCCTGCTGAGGAAAATAAGCTTAAAACAGCATAAAGTGGTTTGCTGGTCTGCCTTCCTGCCTGCCTGCTGTGTAGGTATAGTCAGTTTGCCAGACTGGAAAAACTTTGAACTGTTATTAAGCTGGCCTAAATTGGGAAAAGTAATATTCCCATACAAAATATTGAAACTTCACATACCATGGAATACAATAAAAATACTTCCAAGGGTTACAAAAACATTCTTAATGTCAACATACATTTAGGGTAAATGCAAAATATACTTATTTTTTTATATTTTGGAAAATAATCTATAAATGTACTCATATGCGAAAAGGTATTGAAAATATATTTTTGTACATATATTTTAATGCTGACTGTGCAGTCAGATCATTAAAATGTGAACTGCTTTCTAAATAAATAAATTGTTACCAAGTTTAAAATCGGATCTGTGATTTATAACAATGTTTAATACCTGTAGCTATCAGTAACATGACTAGTGTTTTGCTAGTTATACATACATTGAATGATATCACTCTTTCCCCTTGTTTTCTCCAACATTCTCCTGCTCATGAATGGATTCACATCCCTGAAATCATACAATCATACCTTCCATAAAGATATGTGATGAAATGTACTGTGAAATACTATCTCTATGGAAGACCGTAGCCAGATTCTAACGAGGTTCAAGCCAACGTATGTGTGTTTGTGGGTGACTTCAGACGATTCCAGAGAGCTCGTGGGTCAGATCTGTTCTACAGACATGTTTCCCTCAGGGCCATATCTCATCGTCAGCAAATGTTTGATAATGTGTTAAGCATTAGCTCCGGCTCAGTCTGAAATCTCCACCGCACGCCGCAGGGCAATCAGCCAGTTTCTCTGTATTCCTCTCATCTTCACGTTACACATGCGCCTCATTCTTTACTTTCTGCACATTTATTTCACATGTGGACACTGGATTTAATGGTGGGATGAACAGAGAGATGTGGCTAATGCTACACACATTAAACCCTGTCTAGAATAATGATGCCCTGATTGTGTTTGTCATATTTACCAGTGATGGATGGTTTGTTTCCCATCGCTGCTTTTTTAGAAAGGTTTTTGTGTGCTCGTGTATTTTCTTACATCCCTGTGCATTAGGGTTTATTTGTGTGTTTGTGCTGAAGAGCTAGCACAAAGGAGCAGAGGGCTTGGAAGATAATCAGAATATTTCTTCATGGTCATCTATCAAGACCAGACATTCACAACAGCCTGACCTGAGCGCTGAATCATCTGCTACAATTACCATCATCAGACGGTCACGGCCAAAGGTATTTGAGATGGTAAAAACAAGCCTGTTTTAAGAGGTAGGGGACAATGACTGTTTTGCTTATACCCTCTGCCATTTTTACATCAAAACGGGTGAATGGGGGGACTCTGGATATAAGATGAATGACTATGTAGATGGATGGGATAGGATGGATGGATGGAAAAAAGAAGGATGGACATCCAGTATATTTTGAATGTGAAATGGAAGTTAGGAATTTTGGGATCACTAAGTTATTTATTAATTTATTTATTTATCATGCTTTTATTCAGCAAGTATGCATTAAAATTACAAATTGTAATTATATCTTATATATTAAAATATTAAATAAGTCTAACTCTATATATTACTGGTGGGATTTTCTTTTTCTTTTTTTTTTTTCTTTTTTTTTTTTTTTTTTTTTTGCAGATTACATAATTATGCCAGCAGGTGCCATCAAATGACTGTATTTAATGACTGATGCATCATTCAAACATATTCATTCTTTCATGAATCAAATGAGGTCCTAGTGAATTATTCATTTGATCATTCACTATCACAGTCACCCTATAATGATAAAGATCCACCCAATGTTTAAATTTTTTTATCTCGTTAAATAATTTCCCCTTTCTCATATCAAGCCATTCTCAGATGCTTGGCTGTGTGACATTGCACAGACGCAGGCCACTCCCACAATTGTTGATTGACAATAGCGTTTTACCTTTGACCCACCCTGAGTGAGCTGTCATCAGTCCGCCATTGTTTCGACACCGGAGCAGAACTACACAAGAATGTCTCCAAAGTGATCAAGGTGTTCTGTTGTTGGATGTAATAATGATCATGGCAGTTGTCGTTTACTCCCAACATCTGAGGATTACCTTTGTTTTTGAAGGGATTGTGCCTCCCGATCTACCCTAAATCTACCCTGTCTATGTTCATGCGAATCACGCGATATTGACAAGTTAAAAAGGGTGTTGTTTTACACTAACACTGAGAAATTGTATGTTATAGACTTTTCATTAAGACCCTAGATAATCACATCAACTTCTGGAAAATGGGCATCTGATGACCCCTTTAAAACTGATTCACCAAGTAGCATATGTATTCTGAGTGTCATCCAGAGAGACTTGCTCTGCTCACATTGAACACATTTTTTGTTTGTTTTCATTATCTTCTTTTTTCTAATAAAGTCTGAATTTCAAGGGTTAAACTTACAATTGAGAATCACTGCTCTAATAATTAAGTTCAGCCAATGTTACAGTTACACTGTCTAGTAAGCTCCAAACTGACACAAAAACACGCACACTGAAACAAGGATTTGGCACTTGACAACACATTTTCTTGTTTTATTAACAATAGCTCTCAAGTGAGTGTGCATACAGCTAGATTAAATTCCCTCAAAGCTTTCAAGTGCGCAAATTTTCCCTTTGTTTCCTGTAACATGCACATCGGGCCATTAGGGACACCACATAATCCAATTGCCCACTTTTACACACTCTTTAGTTATCTCAGTGGATCTGAAGATCACATTAGGACTGATCTCAGGGGACTGGCTGTGATTGTATTACTGTACCATCAGGGTAGAGGTTTATCTAATTAGTATTTCAAAACGCATCCATATGTGGGTGTCCTTACGTGTGTGTGTGTGTGTGTGTGTATGTGCTTTTTTGGGGGGGTCGGGGGGGGGGGGGTGTTAAATAGGAAGTGGCATTCGTTGTCTGGTTGAGATTGATCATATGAATAATGTTCTCTGGGTTATAGGGGTCACCCCTAAACCATCAGAGGTCAAAAAGCTTCAGGCTGCTACCCTAAACCAAACTACTACAAATGGAGTTGCATCTAATCTGGGAGTAATTGGCAATCAAATTTGCCCTCTCGCACACAGAGAGCGTCTGATGTTGCCCTCCTCCCGCATGGGTTTCTCCTTCCCTGTCTTTCTTGGCAGAGGACAGGCTGATGTATCACCTAATCGCTCTTGTCCTCAGGGTGTATATGTGTGTGTGTGGTTGGGCTTAGGCGGAAGTAACTATTGAGGAAATTGTCACATGATGAAGAAAAAAAGAAAAAGAAAGAAAGAGTAGGTCGTTTTAAAACACCCCAGGGTCTGATTTCTCAAATTACTCTTGTGCACTGGCAACCAGGAATTCTGAGTCTTGAGGAAAGGAAGGAAAGTATATGGAAAAGCAAACTTGGTATGCCTATATTACTACATATTGACTATTAATGGAATGCTCATTGCTACTGTAAAAATTTGCAAAGCAAGCACAACAGATATATTTAAGTGGAATAAAATCCAATCAAATAAAAGAGCTTCAAGCTTTAGTTTAATCGCTGAGCATCTCATAGTCTAGATGAACAGGTGATAGCTGCACAAGAAAGAAAATAAGATATTTATGTCTGTCATGGTCATACGAGGACAAACAGTAAAGTCTCTTTTTTCATTTCAACTGCCTGAAGCTTGTGTCTGTTTCTCTCTAAGGGTGATCCAAAGTACGAAAATGAATATGATCTAATTTTTCTGACTATCCCTTCCAGCACTCTTTCAATTACAACCTTCAAATTTTCAATTGAAACTAAAAAAAAAAAAACCTTTGCGGTTTCTGAGGGATATAGGTGTGAATACATGGAAAGGTCAGAATTAAATTAGGAAAACTTTAACCAGAGGTGGAGAAAAGAAAGTCAAATGAATCTATAAAAAAGAAGAGAAGTAGAGAAATAGGAAATAAGGGTTACGTATTCCGAATCAAAGTACAATTCTTCTAACATGCATTATGGGCTCTCTTATATTCTTATGAATGTTTTACTCATTAAAATGATGTGCTCCATATTTGACTTGCTGTGTGTGTGTGTGTGTGTGTGTGTGTGTGTGTGTGTGTGTGTGTGTGTGTGTGTGTGTGTGTGTGTGTGTGTGTGTGTGTGTGAGTGTGTGTGTGTGTGTGTGTGTGTGTGTATGGAGAAATTCTACAAATAAGTCTTTTTGGCATGTGTATGTGCAGGTCGATTACACAGCAGCAAAAATACAGCAAAGCCTTAATTTCCCAAAGCATATTTCCATGTCTCCTTCATCTCCCCCAGCAGCAAGGAATAAGAGAGACTGACACTAGGGAGCAGAATTACCCCAGAAATGTAAAAGAAATGGGCAAGAGTGAAATGGAAGAACAGAATATATGGAGATCACAAATCTTTGGTCTCATTCAGTGAGGGAATCTGTTTATATGTGAACGATATTCAGCAAATAATAATACCAATCCTCATAATAATTTAAAATAACTATTTTGTATTGTAATATATTTAGAAAATTTAATTTATTCCTGTGATGGACAATCTGAATTTTCAGCAGCCATTACTCCAGTCTTCAGTGTCACATGATCCTTCAGAAATCAATCTAATGTGCTGACTTGATAACAAGAAAGTAATGTTTCTCGATCACTAATGTTGAAAATATCTATGTTGATTCAGTATCTATCATATATTCTGTATTCTATTAAAAAAAAATATCTACACAAACTAAAGGACCTCATTAATTTGTTAGTTATTTGTTGTATTCTTTAAGCATGCTCTTGAAAGCATAGCATGCTGCGTCATTCATGCAAGCTGTTCATTTTCAGTTAAGGTTGCTAGGTAATGCGTGAGTCAGAATATTACAGCTCCTCCCCGTCATTCTGTGCTCTTTTAGCTCAGTTTCCCCTTCACCAGCGCTGTCATATTAGTTTGAGCACCTCTGGTGAAAGCTTGTTCTCTGCTCTTCACAGCACACACTCCAAAGCTTTTACTAGATGACAAGCAAAGAAAAGGGTAAGAGATGAAAGACTGGATAGCTACACTCAATAAACCCACCAACAAAGAGACTGGAACATGACCAAATGCACAAGGATGATGTTACGCTATGTACTGTATGCTCATTACACCAGTGCAGGTACAAAAGCACATCCAAAATAAGAAGTATAAAACCCTTCAGCTAAATATTAGCTTTCGAGGAATACAACACAAATAGAAGAGAGAGAGAGAGAAAGAAAGAGACTTCTGTGTGGGTTATGGGTTGCACAACGTTGTCCTTCACCAAACCCCCATGACAGGCTCATATTTACAGCCTGAGGAAATACATTGACACCCAATGGACCAAACACATACACCTGAATTTGTTTACTTTCTTAATGTAACCTTTGTGTTTAGGAAGAAGGTTGTGGGTTGTTTTTATCTACTTCTATGCTCAGAAGTTACAGTCTGTGAGGGAGTTTTCCAGCAAGACTTGTTCTAACACAAGTTAGATCAAATTTATTTGGTTATGGATATTAACAGAAATATAAACATTAATGCATTTTTGTGCACTATCAGAGACTTTACTAAAGTAAAATAAATGCTTCTTTTGAATATTCAACACATCAAAAAACAAGGGAAAATATATATCATGGTTTCCACAAAATATTTAGCAGCACAACTGTTTTCAACTTTGTTATTATATATATATATATATATATATATATATATATATATATATATATATATATATATATATATATATATATATATATATATTAAATATATTAAAATAGAAATGTATTTAAAAATGCAATAATCCACAATTTCACAGTTTTTACAGTACTTTATCAAATAAATGTGAGCATAAAAGACTCACAAAAAAATAAAAATAAAAAATAAATAAAAATAAACCTCAGATGGACATTAAGAACTTTGAATGATTTGACTATCCACTATGATTGGTAAATTTATAAATCAGATTAGCATTTATACTGTCGTTTGTGGCATTTATGCAGTGATTAAATATTGCATAAAAGTACAAAAGCCATACTATGCAGCAGATTTTTTTTCTTTCTTTTTTTTTTTTTTTTTACTGTGTAAAAGGTAAATAACTTATTAAAACAATAGGTTATTTTATCACTGATGCTGTTACATTCTTTTTGAATTAATGTTTGAGAAGACTCGAACAGACACTGAGAAGACACTTGAGAAGACAGACACTGATTTTCATTAACATGATCAGTGTCTGTCTATCTCTAATCTTATTCAATGCATTAATGCAGTTTTAAGTGTATTAAGTTACAAATAATTCAACTTTTAGTAGCTTTTAATCTTAGAATGTTATTTTGTCCCTGACAATTGATCAGGTGCACTTAACTCTTTTGATGAACTTCCTAGTTTAAGAGTTTACTAAACAGGGTTTTTAGTAAATCCCAGTGTTTGTTTGTGTTTAGCCTGAAGTTAAATGGACTAGTTGTTGTTTAAGGTTGGCAGCTGTTGATCCTGATTTGTGAGAGTAAAGCTTTGATAAACAAATTGCATCCCCTCCAATACGCCACAGCCACCAGTGCCCTGCATAAATCAATAGACATTACCGTCATCGCCAATCACCCTCACCTCTGTTTCTCTCACATGTACTCAGGCCAACATTTAGTCTTTCTATGCCTGTGCCATAACAAGCAGACTAAAAGTCAAACATGTGAGTGTATACCATGGATAACATTTTATTTGCTATGCTCAGTAATGTAAAATAAAGCTAGACATAGCATATTGCTTTTATATTGACTTGCATTAAATATAGCCTAAACTAAACTACTTGTGGATTGATGAGAACAGCAGCAAGCAGGAATAATGCTCCGAATGCTTGTGGATTAAACATTTTTGATGACTGATTGATTTTATCGGTGTACAAGAAAAAGTAGGATATGGATTTTATTGCGAACTGTTAGTAGGTTAATGATTTTATGATTAATCATGCTAGCTACAGCATTTGAGTCCACATGCATCCAACTAAGTGACAGCTTGGTGAATAATCTGCATCACAAAAAAAAAAACAAAAAAAAAAAAAAAAAAAAAAAAAAACACCTTAAAGTGTATTCACAATTACGCATTGCAGCCAAGGTATCTAGTCTTTACAGTGCTTTGTTATATGGAGCTGTTTGGTAGATCGTGATCTATCTAATTCGTTTGTCTACACCATAATTAAAATATGGCAGACTTTATTGGACAGTAAACAAAGACAGAGCACTGTATAACTCCTAACTGGCACGTAACTTCATTTTGACGCGTGGCTAAACAAAGTCAGCATGCCGTAACTCAATTTGAGCATTCCAAACAAAGTGAAAGAGCGGTAACTGGTGTTATACGGTGTTCTGCCTTATTTTTTTTTCCATGGCTTTTAATAGTTTCGGTTAAGACAAACCATTATTTTTCTCGGAAAAACAACACAATTGACTCAAGATACATATACACATGATAAAGGATGTCTTGAATGTCCCAAAAAATATCAATAACTAATTTTCGCCAAAATCTACGTTACGGTCTTTTGCCTTTGCACGAATGTATTGCCTTATAAACCCTCAAAAGTGGATTCGGCTGGATTTTGTCTTTTTATTTAACTGTTTTCATTGGCATAGCAAAACTCCACAAAATAAATGTATAGTTCAGTCATGAATTTCTAGATGGTGCAGGCTGACGGGTTGTGAATGTAACTGGTGATATTCAGAGAGTTAAACGACTTGGCACAAGCTGATTGGTTCATGCTGCATAACGATGACATTGGATTGTTTATGTTACAGTGAAACGGAAGTAGTAACAAATCTTTCTTCTTCCATATTGTGACATAACTTGGTTTTGTGCATCGTTTTCCAATTAAATTTGGATATGTGGGTGTTAAAAAAGTGAAGGCAGATGAACGTGAGCTTGTAGAGAAGATTAAATAGTTAGATAAGTGCAAACATCACAAGAGACAAGTTTGACGTTGCACTGGAAGGTTCAGTTATGACACACTGATTAAACATTACAATTTTAAAATGTTAACATTGCTGAATTGTTTACAATGCATATAGCAAGCATTTAGAAAATACAAAGGGGGAATTTTAATTTCAAGCCAACTGTAAGGGTAGAATAATGCCAGAACACATAGAATATATTTGCGAAAGCCCATAAACTGCCTTCTTGGGATTTTCAGTGCATCTGACCATCCGGAAGCTTTTAAAACCATGTCAATGACAAGAAAATTGTATTTTTTGAGAAACTAATGTTATTTAATATCCCCTATTAAATGTAAAATCATAAATGGAATACACTCTTCATATTTTAGATAATGGTTCCCAATGTGGAACAGTGTAATTTGTTTTGAATGGTTTCTACCTAATGGCTCTCTGAGCTATGTCTTAGGACACTGTTAATGGCTGAAGAGCAAGATAGGAGAGGAGCGGACTGAACAGACACACTTTATAAAGCAATTAGAAGTGACTTCTCTATAAACAAACAAGTTATTTTCAGTAGAAACACATAACAAGTAGTATAGAGTGGACACACAGTGGAAAACATCCAAATCATCTATTTGACCTTTAGAGATCTTTGGGCCACGTCTATAGTTTTTTTTTTTTTTTTTTAATTAAACAGTAGATTTTTTTGTTTTTTAATCAGAATCAAAAATAATTTTGAAAACAATGTCATGCTCACAACACATGTCAGACTCATTATTTATTATACATCATTATTCATTTGTTACTGCTTTAAACCAAATCGAATCCATCAGTCAGTGAAATGTCTGCTATTACAATGAATTGATGCTGCGCCTTGAGGTGATCTACATGTCCTTGGCCTGTCACAGGACTGGACTTTAATATGAATGAGCAAATACACGTTAACGGAAGTGGAACATGGGAGATATCAATTATGCAGTGGCATGTGATTTTATTCAGAAAAGAGGCACATTGCGATCCATATATAAAAGACGATTTCAGATAACATACCTTTAAGAATATATTGCACACTGATATACAAAAATTCTTGACATGCAGAAAAGATTGCTCTAAAGGTCTTTTGATAATATAAATTGATTGGTATATTTATCAAATGTTCTTTTTTCTTGATCGATTACAGTGTGAAGAGCACACTCATTTTGATGAATAATGTATAAGCTATTTTGGCACAACTAATAAAAACAAATATCTAGAACCAGACAGTTCAGCTTGTTTAAAGTGGGGGTTGGGGCGGGGCACACTGGTGTTTTGTGTATTCAGAGTAGTTCACAGTGTTAAATAGATGGATTCTCATGCTAAACATGGCCAAAGTTAAAAAAAATAATTTACAAGAATGACTGAGAATTTCTGTGCCGAAAATCTTACTTCCGGGTTGGTACAAGATTCAGCTTTTTTTTTGTTTTTTTTTCAGTCGTGGATCTAGTGACGTAGACAAGAACGGAAGTCCTTATATGAGCATTTCTCGCGGAAAAGCGTGCCCGCACACACACATTGACCAGAGGAGAGCGAGACCACACACATCAACGCTCTTCAAAATCGTAGGCAGCTCTGCGTAGGATTTGTTCGAGAATGCCTCTAAATAAGTACATTTTTGGATCTGAGGGAAATTTTTACCGTGTTCAGCTTCCCCAAGAACCCAGTGTTACATGAAGAGTGGGTGCAGTTTGCTTTTCTGGGGCAGCAATGGAGTGTATCAAGTGTGTTTGTGTGTTCTGGTCATTTGAGTGACGAAAGTTTTATAATCAAGGCCCAAGTCGACGCTGGATTTGCACATGGTTTGCTATTTAAATTTGGAGCTGTCCCTGTGATAAAAGACCCCATTCATGTAAGTTTGCATCAGATTTCTGTATTTTGTTGGAAATCAGCACATAAGTGAAGATATGTTAATGGAAACAACTTGAAACATCAGTATTATAGCTCCGCTCACGTCATGCCTCCAGGAGCTCTGTTTTTTTTTTTTTTTTTTTTTGGAAAGAATCGGAAAGCTGTATTTTTATTTTATAAATATGATAAAACTAAAGACTTTTTGGTTGCACTTTATTTTACAGTACATGTACTAACATGTACTTATAGTGTACTTACAGTGTATTTATCTAAGAAAGTTCTGGTAATACAAGGTAACTACATGGGGTAGAGTTAGGTTTAGGGGTAGGTTCAGGGTTAGTACCTAGTTATTACATAGTTATTGTGATTACTATAATAAGTACATAGTATGTACATGGGGAACAGGACTGTAAAATAAAGTGCTACCGACTTTTTGGATATATGAAGGATGCAGTACTACTCTATAGGTACTCAAGATTAACATGAGATTAGGTGAAACTGTGTATGTGTATGTGTATGTACCCTTTAATGTGTCAAATATTTTAGCAGTTTCAGCAATGTGGACAAAGTACCTATTTGTCAGGGTTTGTTGGCTGGCAAAAGACAGCAAGCAATCTTAATCATGCTTGATTTTACAGTAGTCACTGTGTCAGTCAAACAGCACAAGACTGGCAGCATTCAGTCTCTGAATTGTCATTACATTCTTTTATGGAAACAGACCAGTGGTGATTTAAAAATAAATAAATAAATAAATAAATACACTTAAGACACTGTATTTGAATGCAAACAATAACAAATCATTGGGTAATTTAAAGTAAGGTTGAGGAAAAAGTTGGTTCAGATGATTAACTAAAGAGAGAAGAAAAAATAAATAAATAAAAGGAATTTCATTTAAAATACATGCTTGTGGAGATAGTCATTGATTGTGGCAGCTGTAATGCAAGAATGTTTCATATGTGGAATAAGATGTCTGTGTTTCTCTTCGGTAACTGGACCATCTCCCACTGTGGCTATAATATTCATCAGGCTTTGACTGCATGATGGGATGTCCAGGGACAGATGGCCAGCACGGTTCCGCACAGAAGCCATGGGCGTGATTGCGTCCGGCCCGTGGAGCGCGTTTGTGAGGTTTAATGGGCTGACTAATCAGAGCGAGAAATAGATGCATCTAAATTAGGCTCTGGGACCGCTAGAGATCAGCTACACACAAACACACACATAAGAAAAATCTTCTGAAAGGCAGTTTGTAATGCAAGCTCTCAAAACCTCACACCTATAAACTTAAGCATGCACACTACTCTCATCCTCTGAGAACATTTAATCTGCATTCTAGAAAGAGACGTGTATGATTTCAGTGTACTGCAATGTATTGTGATGTAATGCCCGCACTGTTGAATACGAGTAAAAGAAACCCAAGTCATTAGCCAGTTCAATTCCATATTCATCTTACGACTGTGAAAACGTCAAAATAACAAATAACTTGTCTCACAAAACCGGCGACATTTCACACTGCTCTCACAGCTGCTTTGACAAATATTGCAGAGCTGTCAGTGTAACACAAGGCCACCGTAACAAGCTGACAAAGCCACATTCGAAAACCCACAGAAACACACACATTTCTCAGATGCCAAGAAGAAAACGGCATCTCAAATCCCTCTTGACACGGCATGGACCAAACTTCCGAGGAGAATGTGTCTATAAAATCACAGACAGAATAATATTCAGTGCCAGAAACTCCACATGAAGTCACAGTCAAAGTTTAAAGCGGTCATATCAAGACAATTCTGCTTGATCTTTTGATAAGAGACTTTTAGGATTGTTATTTTTTAATGTCAGTAATAATAATAATAATAATAATAATAATAATAATAATAAATATTGACTTTAACACATCAAATTGTGTGATAACAGTAAAATTAACCTGTTAAATGTCACCCCCGTCCCGTATACGGGACGCCTACGTTGACTATACTATATTACAATCAAATCTAACCTAATCTTGACAAACTATATATCGTTGGAAAGGTCTAAGACTCCCAAATATATATTATATCAATATTTTTTGTTAAAAATTATTTAGGAAAAGTAATAGATCAATTTATGACAAGAGTGCACCCTCAGAAATCTACATTACAAAAGGAGCTTTGACCTTTGTTTAAAAATAAGACTTCCTCGTTGCCTTTTTCTCTATCACATTTTAGAAATCATCAGAAGTTATATATCACTCGAAAACGTAAAATCTCAAAATTCATCCTTTAAAACCCATTTTAAAATCAGACATTGCATTACCATGTAAATGGCACATCAAAATCATGTTACAAAATGTTTTCAGACATGGAATATAAAAATTTAGGTGTGTATCATGCACATTCAAGTCTATCTTCAGGTTAAAGATAGTTTGTCAAATTATATACCGTTCCTGGCTGTGTGCAGCAACTCCGAATCACAGTAGGAACTAATTGCATTTTTAGGACGTTTTGAAGGATTTCAGTAAATAAATAAATACATGGAAAAAATGATCAAAACTTATAAATCTCATTTAAGCACTTTCAAGTGTTGTCACATCTGCATTAAAAGGTTTAAATAAAACGCCCATATATTATGTGGCTGGTCTCACATAGTAAAACATGGTTCTTGGCAAAGGGGGGGGATAACAGATAACTGTTAAACAGATTGTCAATACAAAAATTACTGGCTTTCCAATATATGGGCATATTAGACGCACGACCACAGCAAAAACCTTCAGACATACATCTTTCTGATCTCTCAATGACTTCCAAACAGGCCTGTAAGAATTCAATCAATTTTCTAAATTGATTTTTCTCCATGGACAATTTGCTTGGCTATTTGCGTGTCACCCATAACTATGTAAGGGATTTAAACCAGAAGGAATGTGTCCATGTGAGAGTGTTCAGATCCATCAAGACAACACACACATCCATAAGGCCATGTGATTCATTTTCATGAGGAGGAACAGAGAATAATAAATGTAGAGTAAATAAAGCTTTCCACTATGCAAAAGCCAATTATATGGGGTAGCTCCAAATATATTGTTTAAAAAAATAATAATAATGTTGAAGCCCCAGCATGCAAAAAACAAAAAACAAAAAAACAAACAAACAAACAACTAAAAAAAACATCCAACTCCTGTGGTGGCAAGGATGTCAATGTTCAGAGCACTTGTGCTAATATGAACTTTTTTTTTTTTCTTCTGGATTTTTGATATATAGAATTTGCATCCTTGCTGATTAAAAGTTGTTGTTGTTGTTGTTAAATCTCATAGTATGGGATCAGAATCCCGCCAAATGTATTTCAGTCACAGATTCGAAAAACAATAAGCATAAATCAAATATTTAAAAACATGTGTAAAATAATAACGCACAAAACTGAAAAACAAATGCAATTATTATTATTATTTTTTTTAAATAAAAATAAGTTTGGTACCACAAACAGTGCAGTCATGGATCGAAAAATAATAAGCGTGAATCAAAAATGTTTATTGCACAAAACTGAAACATGAATTCAAAATTTTCCAAATCTCAAACAAAATCAGGTTTCCTGCTCATATGTTATTTATTTTATTTATTTATTTTTTTCTGTGTGTGTGCTTGTGGTCTTTTCCCCTTTGCTCTTGTTTCCACGTTCTGCTCTTACGTTTCTAAATGTTGCAGTTAGAGTTTCATGTAAATCGGGGCGGGCTTCAGTATCACCATTGGCCCACAAGTTCTAGATTGACAGCTACTCCTCTTGCCTAGCCAATCAGTCCAAGGGGGAGTTGACGTCACTCCAGTGCGACTCGTGACTAATAATAATAAACAGTTAATTCATGAAAAACAGTGTCAGTGACAACAAACCCCCAACAGAAAAATATATAATGACTATTTGAAAAAGACTGAAGAGTGTGAAACCTTTGTGTGTGTATCAGAAAGAGCAGAGAAGAGAAATACAAATATGGAAACAAACTAAAGTACCAAAAACATCAGATGATGACCCGAGAATGTCAACCCAGCTTGATATTTCACTTTATCTGTGGCTTGTTTGGCCCTGTAACCCAACTTATTATTTTATTTGTGTGTTTCTGAGTACACAGAAAAGTGATACATGTGTATGTCTCTGTAGAAGTTTGTTTATGGACTGCTTCACTGCTTTCTTGAAGAACAATATTCTTATATGAGCACCTGTCTGCTTCAATAAGACTAAAGACTAAGACAGAACACCAATTATCTTTCTCTCTCTCTCTCTCTCTCTCTCTCACACACACACACACACACACACATATGATATACTGCACATATGGTAACATAAACTACAATTTACCACAATGGAAAATGGCCCAAAAAGTAGTTTTTCTATTAAATTATTAATTTAATAATTAATTATTAAAATTAATAATGGTGATATGGGGGGTGATATGCTCGTTTTCACTCAATATCGTGTTAATCTTGAGTACCTATAGAGTAGTACTGCATCCTTCATAACTCCAAAAGTCTTTAATTTTATTATATTCATAAGAGAAAGATAGTCTGTACCGATTTTTCCCGGAAAAACACGACCCGCTGGAGGCATGACGTGTGGGCGGAGCTAAAGAATCACGAGCGCCAGTAGGCTTTTGCGTTGAGAGTGTTTGGAAGCTGTGACATTACTGTGAGGAAACAAACCA
Source organism: Carassius auratus (assembly GCF_003368295.1). Classification (NCBI taxonomy): domain Eukaryota; kingdom Metazoa; phylum Chordata; class Actinopteri; order Cypriniformes; family Cyprinidae; genus Carassius; species Carassius auratus. The sequence goes on along the minus strand of NW_020528954.1, from coordinate 50,958 downwards.
TGGCTAACAGTCAGATTCAGCGTATATTTATGATCCAGAATCAGATCCAGGGGCTGAAATTTAACAAGAGCAGCATCAGCAACGACGTCTCTATGTGGTATCTACTGAAACTGTATGTATTTGCTTAGCGGTTTTGGAAAATGACTAAGTTCCACTTTATGTCGTCTTTTTTTTTTAAGCTGTACATGTGGAAAGTGCAGTTTGATGACAACATTGCATGTTGTTTACTTGATGTGCTTACACGCCGATAGCTAAGTTAACAACACAGAGATATTTGAAGCAGTTTTACTCACTGCATGTGGTTCCAACACACAATCGTGACCCTTATTCGTTGGGACTGCGTTATCCTTAAGAAATAAACTATATGCAAATCCGGCGTCAAACTTTTCCCCTTTGCTCTTGTTTCCACGTTCTGCTCTTGCGTTTCTAAATGTTGCAGTTAGAGTTTCATGTAAATCGTTGTCATACACGCTGATCCAGAGCATCCCAAACATGCTTAGTGGGTGACATGTCCAGTGAGTATGCTGGCCATGCAAAAACTGGGATGTTTTCAATCGGTTTCCTATCTACTGTAAAGTTTTCGCTCCGTTCACCGCTCATCACAGCACAGCTGTTTCCTCCAGCGACAATCTAGCCCTTAACACATATGAATGCATACTTTAATTATACTTATTTAAATATACTTAATTTAATTATACTTACTTTATACATACAGTACTGTGCAAACGTCTTAGGCACATCAGTATTTTCACCCAAAAGAATGGTGTTCGGCCAGTTATTTATATCTTTTGCTGTAGTTTGTCAGTAGAAAATATCAGTTTACATTAGTCTCAGGTTCATTTGTTTCTTCATGTAATAACAGACAGATTCAATGATGGTGAGAACAGATCTCCATGTTGAGCACCAGTTGTTGTCAGACTGCTTGTGCATTCAAAAATCTCACTAGATCATTACAATCAATTGCAAAAATTATGTTTGGAAATGTAAACTGATATTTAGTACTGACACACTACAGCAAAATTTAGAAATAACTGACTTAAATTCATTATTTGTTGGTGAATATATATATACATATGTATATAGATGACATTGTTGCTACTTTATAAAGAATGACCCTACAGTCATTCACAGAACTGATTAAAGACAGTGACAGAGAGGACTAATTTTACCTAAATATCATAGTGATTGACAGAGATACAGTAGAAACATTATGTGTGGTTTTGTATTAAATAATGACCCAGATCATGAAATAGGTGTGTTAGCCTTAGAGTAAGGGAAGCCTGGGAAATGGTAGCATCTAAGGAGCATGTGAAAGCTATGGATTTTGTTTTAAATTATTGGTTCAGGGACCGTTTAGGCACAGGTACCATTTTAAAAGTATCACAATGGCACCGATATCGTTAAAAACCCAATCGATACCCAACCATACATATGCCTGCCATTACCATAACCCCACCGCCACCATGGGCCACTCGATCCACAACACTGACATCAGTAAACCGCTAACCCACATGACGCCATACACGTTGTCTCCCATCGACCCTGTAGAGTAAAACCCGGGATTCATCCATGAAGAGAACAACTCTCCAAAGTGGTCTGCGGTTTTGAGGCCAGTTGGATGTACTGCCAAATTCTCTGAAACGCCTTTGGAGATAGCTTATGCTAGAGAAATGAACATTCAATTCATGGGCAACAGCTCTGGTGGACATTCCTGCAGTCAACATGCCAATTCCATACTGCCTCAAAACTTGCAACATCTGTGGCATTGTGCTGTGTAATAAAACTGCAAATTTAAGAGTGTCCTTTTATTGTGGCCAGTCTAAGGCACACCTGCAATAATCATGCAGTCTAATCAGCATCTTTATATGCCACACCTGTGAGGTGGGTGGATTATCTTGACAAAGGAGAAGTGCTCACTAACACAGATTTAGACAGATTTGTGAACAATATTTGAGAGAAATAGACCATTTGTGTACATAGAAAAAGTCTTATATCTTTGACTTCAACTCATGAAAAATGGAGGAATTCCTATGTATTTTATCATTATGTCCTTGACAGTCTGTGTTTACAAGAGAAAAACAACGCTGGTGTTAAATATGCCACAATACCACTGATCAGCCGCTGCCCTCTCCTCAACCTTCAGACAAACAGGTAGAGTATCTTCTATGAAGGAGAAATCAAGTTAAAATAGCAGATGACATTTTCCCTAATGAAGTCGACATTGCTGAGTGGGAGTGGTCAGTTTAGCTCTGCAGTTCCTGCGGGCGACGCATCAAAATGGCCACGAGTTAATTAGGTAAATGTCACACACTCAGAGATGCGGCAGACAACAGCTCCTGTCTACCTGCTGCGAGAAATATTGCCAAACCTTGAAATGACGTGACCTCATTAATTTCTTCAGACGTCTCCATAGTTGCACTAGATATTTCACTTTTTTCCCACTTTCTTTCACTGCTGTTGTCTCACTGCTAGAGTACACAAAGTTACTGTGACAGACTGTGAAAGTATCACACTTTACCAGGCCTGGCTTTATTCTTCTTTTTCTTTTTTTCTTTTTTTTTCTTTTTTTTTGTTTAATCGTTAATCAAAGGTTTCCATTAAGCAGGATTACTCTGATGTGACCAAAGAGAGAGAGAAAGGATTAGACTTCCTTGAGAACCCACTGGAATCAATACAAAGACCAGTCCATCCTTCCAAAGCAAATGTGTCACACGGTTATCCATATCCAAAATCCATGTGTGATATAATACGTCAACAAAGGAAAATAATTTGAAAATAAAATAAAATAGTAATTATTTATGTTTATTATTATTATAATTGAGTTAATCCACACAAAAAAAATAATAAAAATTAGACTCTATTTGAAAAGTGAAATATAAAGCTTTACTTATTTATTATTATTATTTATTTTTTGTGACTTAAGTTTTAGCATCTGTGCATTATTCTGCAAAATTTTATATATATATATATATATATATATATATATATATATATATATATATATATATATATATATATATATTTATACACAATTTTGCATTTCAAATTTAAAATTAAATTAAATTCATGCATTTAGCAGACACTTTTATCTAAAACGATTTACAGTGCATTCAGGCTATCAATTTTTACCTATCATGTGTTCCCTGGGAATCAAACCACCAACCTTGATAACACAATGCTCTACCAATTGAGCTACAGGAACACTATATATATATATATATATATATATATATATATATAGTTAATGTCAAGCTTACGAATGTGTTATGTTTATAGAAATTATTTTATGTTTCCTCCTTTAAAGCGTAGTATGTCTGCCACATTCCACATGAACAGGCTGAAGTGGTTGGTTTATGTGTCCAAACATTTAATAATTTATGGAAAACCTGATGGACTTTCAGTGAAATCTGATGGACTCAGAAGAGGTCATTTGCCTTGACATTTAAACACTCAAAACATAATACATTTCTGTGCATATTTTCCATCAGTTTTAGGAAGTTATTTTAAGAGTAGTTTAAGTAGTAGTATTTAGTTTAAGAGTTATAAATAAAGAATCATACATTATTATTATTATTATTATTATTATTATTATTATTATTATTATTATTATTGTTGTTGTTGTTATTATTTGCATGAGTCAACCATGTTTGGGATTTGTCTGAGACAAAAATGATTTTAATGAATGCAATAGGAGTAAAAAATAAAATAAAATTAAATTAAATAAAATTTGCTTGTTTATCACCCTTCTTTCACAACAGGCCAACCAGGCCAAAGCACTATACACTACATATTCTCATGAAATCAACAGCAACTCAGAAGCACCATTATTTCATGACATTGAACATATCATCACATTTCAATAACATCTCTGAACTGAGATGATGACATCACTGAATTCAATGGTGAACTGCCTTTAAATGTCATTTTGCATTATTGACACACTGTTTTCTTAATTAATGTTGTTCAGTTGCTTTGACACAATCCATTTTGTTTAAAGCGCTATATAAATAAAGGTGACTTGACTTGACATTTACATTTTACTTTTTAATAATAATAATAAAGTATATTAAATGCTCAGCTTTCATGAAACACCAAACAGTATTAAAAAAAGAAACAGTATAAAATTAAGACATTCTCTGAAACAATAATCTCCTTACTTTCAAAATACCCTGTTTCTGTTCTTTCACAAACAAAATGCTCAAAAAAGCTTTGTCTCTCAAAGGACATCAATTGCTCAGTCGATTCTCAGACATCGTTTTGCTTTCAGTAGCTTTTTCTTTTCTTTTTTTGACGATTTAACAACAGTTGTTTTTGGAAGCTGAGGCGTGCATTGATCTTTTCTGTTGATTTTGATGTTGAACACATTCATCAGAGGCGTTGTTTACTCATATGAGCAGCCGCTAATAACGAGGCCCTCAGCAGGCCTGTGTTTGTTTCCTCCATCAAGCTAATGAAGTGCAAGGTCAAAACAGAAGAAAGAAAAGGCTGAAAAATAAAGTTGTCCATAAAAAAAAGAAAATAAAAAAGGAAAGAGTTTGTCTAGAGGCACTGAGTCTAATACATGAAGATCGTAAGTCATTTAAAATTGTGTCCCATACCAAAAAAAAAAAAAAAAAAAGGAAGTTACACAGGTTTGGAACAACATGGTGTCCTTGACCTTGAGGAACAGGATCACAGCCACAAAACTGAAACATAAGTGTACACTTATGTAAATGTTCAGTGGGAACTGCTCAGTCAGCATAGCTGCATTGTTAAGCACATTATTAGCAGTTTACTTTGGTATACTGGTGTATCTGCTGACCATTTCTGTCCTGTATCACACTTAATTCGGTTTCCACTTGCCTTTCCATTCTATGCAGCTTCTTACCTTAACCAGAAGGCCCTAATTTGTGTCCATCATGCATTGTGTTGAGTGATGTGCTGGACAGGGCTCATTCTGCAGGCCGACTGGAGCTGTATTCAGCAGATTATATGGAGCAGCATCCTAATGTGATCAAATCTTCCTCTGGATGCCCAATTCTTCCCTTCCGGCTCAGGCCCGTCTCTTTTTATTAGTGTTGCTCGCTAAGGCAAGCATCACTGTTTCTATTTCTTTTACAATCTATCTGCTAAATGCATTAAATATAAACGTGAAGTGTGGCTTTAAATGGCTCATAATTATTGGAAAGCCTGACAAGAGAGAGGCCAGGAATTAATGGGAATAGCAACAAATAGACAAACAGCTTCACCAGAGACATTTAGCAGATGTTTCAGTTGTCTTATAGTTTCTCTTGACCATGTGATGATATGCGAGCTGTAACATTTAAGTTGACCACTTGACAGACCACTGCACCACCTACTGATAGTCAGCAACTTCTAACTATAATAAAAAAACAGCCTGACTAAAAATTAACAGGCAGTAAGGCCTCTCTGAATTCTGTTTGAACCTGCCAGCATCTCCTGAAAGCAGTTTAGCTATGACAACACCTTAACAATTAGTAATGTGAAACAAAGATTGACTGAACACTATGCCAATTCTTACAAGGCTACTTATCAAGTAAGTCAATAAGACATGAAATATTACATATTATAAAGACTAACACAGCTATGCAAGAAATCAGTTGGCTTTATATTAGAATGATGTAATTAACCAAACCAAATAAAGTCATATGGCTGTATTGAACTGTTGGCTTAAAAAAACAAAAAAAAAAAAAACACACACATTTTATAATAAAATACACTTTATTGTGATAGTCCACTTCAGACATTCTACTTACTATAAAAAAACTTTGCATCAACATGTCAACTAACTCTCATTAGAATATTAGAAGGCCAGTGTTAGACTAGGGTTAGGGTTAGTAGAATAATTTAGTAGAATACATTTGCAGAGTTACTTACAGATTTAGTTCTATAAGTACAAAGTGGACCATCAAAATAAAGTGTTATTTATGTAGCTAAATAAAGTATGATACAAAATAAAATATTGTACTAGATAATTTAAAACCTATTTCCATTTGTAACCCCCCCCCCCCCCCCCACAAAAAAAAAAGAATAATAATAAATTACGCATATTTGCATCTGCTAAAAATTTTGAGGATAATACAGAGTAATACATATTGAGTAAAACAAAAGTGAATTATCAGTTCAGTTATTTTATTTATTTTTGTTATTTATATATTTTTTATTTATTTTTATAACGTTTTGACTGATTAAGTCCCATTTTATATTAAGTAACCTTAACTACTATATAATTACATTTAAGTTAATAATTTAATCATTTTATACTTAAATCTACCCATACCACCAAACCTGTCTCTAACCTTACCTGTATCCCACCTCAAAAGCAACAAAAGTTAAATTTGGCTCATGCGGTGGCATGAGTTTATAGCTGATTAATCTGGATGACTCAAAACAATCATAATAACAGTCATAATACTTGCTATTTCTTTCATTGCCACTAATGGTGTTTTAGTTAATATTGCATTTCTCGAGGAGAGGAGTTTTTTTTTTTTTTTTTTTTTTTTGTCTTTTTGGCTAACAAGTTTATGGGCCTGTATTAGACTCATACTCTGTCTGACCAGAATCATTTGAACATCCAAACATGCTTTTGTGCAAAATTCCATTGGCATTTATAATGGCAAACCTGCCTGCAGCACTCTACGGATAAACAAACGAATAAAGAGATGGTAATGAAAGATCAACATTACATTCAGTCGTGCAGTTCTCAAGAGGCCAGCGTCTCATAAATCAATCCCTCTTTTTTGCTCTTCCTCGTGTCTGGTTTTAATGACCTTTCCCTCTTATCTCAATCTGATCTCTTCATCCTCAATCTCGTACAACACTTCCAATCAATCCTAAAAGCTTTTAACCGGCTAAAGCTCTATCTGTACGGATCTAACGGCCATCCGCCCATCATAATGAGAAGAATGGCTGACTGCCTTTCTATTGTGCAGGATCTGATACGCAGGGAAATGGATGAGCTTCAATCTCAGGACAGGACATACAGTACTGGACTGTATTTCACTAAAGAAACTATGCTTTATTCAATGGGATTTCTTGAAAAGTGGATGAGATTTCTTTGGTAGCCTGTCAGTCACAGGTGGTGAAGGAGTGGACTAGTTCACTAGAGTAAAATGAGTTTTCTATTTATCAGTCACAAACAACAACTCAGTTACTGCTTAACATATTTCTATTTAGTAAAGCATGGTATTATATGAAGGCCACCCATTATGTGAGCAGGGATATGGCTAAAGTCTGTTGAATGTTCAGATTTATTCAATTTGATTGACTAAAAGACCTCTGGAAAACTTGGTACCGTGATTGTAGCAATGAAAGGCATTTTGTAGGTTTAGGTAAAGCTGAGCCATATAGCCATAATCTAATTGAAATCTACAGTGTACATTTGCTATGTATTTTTGTGACGCACACTGTAGGAAAAGTCAAAATTTGACTCAACGCACTAGCGTAAAGTTCCGCTATGATGAAAAGCAAAGCCTCAATAAAAAAAAAAAAAAAGAAATAAAATAAAATAAAGAAAAAGTTAGTTTCTGTCCAAACCATATACATAGGGATACTGTTTATTATAATTATGTTTTTTGACTTACAAGAAATCACAACATGGAGAGGACGGATTGGTCTATATTGCACTTTGTAAAACTGACAAAGGTGATTTTTGTCAGGGGAACTAAAACATTTAGGACAAGTCACTTGTATGCTTGAAGCACCAATGGCCCATATGAGAGAGACCTCAATAAATGACAGTGGACTATAAAATAAACCACTCTAAACATCAGGCTCTTTCCTGGAAGCCAGTTCTGGAAACTGTGATTGACATGGCTGGAACATTGTGGCATAAACTGAGGGCCAAATAACTAGACCAAAATACAGTTTTACAAAACATAAAGAACAATCCTGAGACAGAAGTGCCCATCTCTTAACATTCTAATTATTCAATTGATTTTAATTATTTTATTTATTCTTACACACACACACACACACACACACATTTTTTTTTTTCTTTTTTTTAAATAGAAATTGATTTTAAATCGAAGCAAAGAGGACACATAACTGCAATTTAAATTTTAAATTTATGTAAGAAAGAAATAAGACGTTAACAATGAATGTATTATTCATAAAAAATGAATTGCTGAATTGACAAAGTCTTGTTCTTAGTTTATTTCATGTATTTAATCAAGTGTGAAAAATGAATTATTATTATTATTTTAATTACATTTAAATACAATGTCAAAAAAAAAAAAAATATATATATATATATATATTAGGCAATATTTATCAATACAATTTAGTAAATGTCCAGAATTCAAATTCTTTGATTCACAATTCAATAAATGATTTCTACTAATAATTAATTTAAAATTTGATTTAACTCACAATCATGAATTAAAACATGATGATAATACTGCCATTTTAAATTTAGCATTTTGAACCAATACAGGTACAAGTGAGTAAACAATTAAAGAGTTTCTTATGACTGCACTACTCAAATTGCAACACTTTGATCCATAGCGAACATTTAAATTGTATGTTTTTGGTCTACTCCAATGCAATTACTTTACAACCAGACAATGTTAAAATGTGTAAACCAGTTCCAGTTATAGTCATATAATCATTCCATTTTGGATTCAATTTAACAGAAACAACTTGGACAAGTTTCTTAGTTCATGACTTGAGCTGGAATGACAGCATTTATTTTTGATGATTGTCATGCCTTGTTCCTTAACCTTCCTGGAGGTCTAATCTTGCTTGTTTTACTTATATTCAATAAAATGCTGTCTACCGAAGTGTATACACTGACTAATTTCCCCCGCATACACAGAGGGGTGCCTTGTTCTCCAGAGCTAAAATGATGATGGAAACAAACACATAACACCGCAGTCGAAGTCTGCTTGCATCATGCAACGCCAGCAACCAAAATATTCTTCTAAAATAAGCAACGTAAATGTCATTAGTTTACAGTTGAAACCCCAGCTTCACCTCAAATCCTCACAGCAGACAGCGAACACCGAATATAGCCATGATTACACTGTGACTATTGTAGGATGAATGAGGTATTCAAATCTTTACTTTACACAATTATATTCACTGTCATTCACAAAGGCCTGTTTTATATTTATATATCTGCTTCACCTCTATTCACTTCACTTCATCTATCATGCAAGTATCTATTCATTTGGTTTGTGAAAAAACAATTTTGTTTGTCCAGTCACTATACTTAAAGATTAATAACTTAAATTATCTCTGAATAAACTTTAGTGTCCCTATTAAGCTTTCACTTTTTATTTGACTCTTGCTTGTGCACATACACATAGAATGCACGGAAAAGAAGATGTTGATGGGTTTGGAATAAGAGTAAAAAATAAAAAATAAATAGAAAGTGATGATAACGGAACTGTTTTCAATTTAGTGTTGTTATTGGAAATTAAAACTAAAACAAACATAATTGAAATTAAGCTTCATTCAAATAAAACGTTAATTAATTTAAATCAATTGTAAATTAAATATAATAATATGAAAAATGAAATGTTTAAGTTAAGCTGCTTTTCTGTGTAAATATTTTGTGTTTTTATTTTTGTGCATATAATTGTTCATTATTTTGTGTATATGATTTTTGATTGTATTTATTTTTATAAATAAATACATTGAAGAAAGATGAAATCTGAGTTGATAATTCGTTCAAAAAAGTAGAACTGAAGGAGGATGTTAAAGAAAAATTGTCCACAATCCATTATTGTTATATTAACATATATTATTAAATAAAATGTAAAACTTTTATTTAAAAATTACAAAATAATGAAAATTCATATACACAAAATAATACAAAATATACACATACAATATAAATATGTGCTAAGAAAAACAGATGCAAGACAACATACCAAAGAGGTACAAGTACAAAGATGTGCAGATGTATATAGAAATATTGCACATGACAATTACATTGTGCAGTGTCTGATAAATGAAGATAATAAAGTAATTACAAAAAAAAAAAAAAAAAAAAAAATCCTGAAATTGAAATAAAAATGAAATAAAACAAAACTGAGACTAATAAAAATTACAAAATCAAATCGAACTAACTAAAACAAATCTAATTACTAAATTAAATTAAACCGAAATCTGTAAATATGCAAATGTCAACATGTTATGTTTTATAGGACATAATAAATACTAAAATAAAATTGGCTATAATAAGACACTTCATCAAACATACTGTATGAAAGCAAAACGCATTTTAAAGCTACAGGAACACATTTCAATTAAAGGTACACATTAATAAATAATCAGAATTGATATAAACTGATTGTCATACAATATTTTTCCTTTTCAGTTTCTCCCAGTTTTGTTTAAAATCCAGACTTTATTTGCTATAGCTAAAGCTAATACAGAGCATCTGCTACATGGAATAATATGTTATTTTGTATTTCCCCGTCTAGAAAAACTAATTCTTAGCACATGTAAAATACAACAATGTTTCCAAACTCTAGTTCCCTTCAAACCACTTGCCATACCTTACAAACAATGACTCGTGTATAACTCCAGCCCAAGCGTATGATTTGGCCTCTTCATAACCTTTAACCTGTGCTAACAAAACGTATAAGATCCAAACAAACAATCTACGAAATCACATCTCATTTTCTGTCTGGTGAAACCAAACGTTATAACAGAAAACACACACACTGAAAACGTCACATTGTGTGTCCCATCTGAGGTAAACGCCATTTTTTTTTTTTTTTCACTGAATTGTCCTCTCTGCTTGCACCCTGCAGAAATAACTGACCCTCACAATCATAGGGAAATGTAATGCTTGCTTGTCAACAAATCTGACTGTCACTTTTCCAGCGCTCGACTTCACATCCGAGCGTGTATTTGATGGCTGCCTTGTCATCGAACACTTTCCACCACACACACTCATCATGTTAGCTGTCTGGAGCCACAATACGCTGGCATCTCTTCCACCTCAACACCTAAAGTTCTGCAGGGTCATCTTCCGGAGGGCTGCAGCGCTTCGTCACCTGATCCAGCGTCTCACGGCTCTGCCGCTGTTCTGAAGCAACCCTTGTTCCCGCTCTGCTCAGGCAGAAACACAGCTGATGGATGCGCTACGACATCATGGTGACCCACAGCTCACCCCTCTCATGTGCTGCTGTTTTACTCATGAGAACTACCCAAACTAGCCTTGACTGGCTACTTGCTGACAGTCTACGCCTTTACCTATGATAAAATCGGATATTTATTTGTGCAGCATTTCATATACTCTAATGTTATTTTTATTTTATTTATTTATTTTGGGGGCAATTTACATTTCCTGAGCTTTAAGGTGTTGTATTGTTTTTGGGATTGCATTCATTTGTAATTAATTTGAATATGTTTTTTTTTTTTTTTTTTTTTTCAAGGTTAGAGACAGATTGCTTGTGGGTTGTGTGAGCACTATTGGCTCTGGCAGGTGAAGCACAGAGCCCAGAGGGGAGCCACTTTATGGGTGATGAGCAAAGGACACAGAGGTCAAAATCGTGGAGGAGAAACATACTAGGGTCACTGCTGAATCACAGTCACCACAATGAAACAGAGACAAGAGCTTTCTTATTCCAGCACAGCAGACCGGCTTCAGCTCTTAAGTACTGCTATACAAACACTGCAAGATATAACAATACATCACATGAAAACATAAATAAACATAAATAAATAATACACACACAAAGACATTTTAAACCATGTGTTAAATGCAACATTTACTGTAAATGTAAACACTTTGCTATGTGACCGATCTGTAAAAAGCTTAAAATAAAATTTAACATGGCAATATTAGAATTATTTGTTGTTACAAATTTTGTAACAACAGATAATATTACATATAATTATACATATAATCATATGTATCTTTACCCGCTGTAGCAAATTTATTATTATTATTATTGCTGTTGTTGTTATGTTATGTTAATAATATAGTATGCATGTAGTAAAAACATAATAAAAACTTTCTTAAAGCCTTTAGGTATAATTCATTATGAATGTAGTTTTAATGCATTAATTATGCCTTGTAATGCACCTTATAATCCATTGTACAATCTAATGAATAACTGCAACCACAGTTAATACATTATAACACCTATCAATTTATTGTTACACTATGTATATTAAATAATGTTATAATTGTTATTAAGATACAATGTATTACACATTATAAATAATTATACCACATTTTAACCTTTAAATATCAATGTGTAACCCGTAATAATACATTATACATAAAGGCTTTAAGTAAAAAAAAAAAAAAACTTATTTTCAGTAAAATAATTCCTTTCTGTTTAAAAACATATTGGATTTGAAGTGAAACTATTTCTGGAACTGTTATAAATCTGTTATTTATTTTGTACATATATATATATATATATATATATATATATATATATATATATATATATATATATATATATATATATATATATATATATATATATATATATAGCATTTTATATGTAAAATAGCTAAAATAAAAGTAAATTAAAAATGTTTCATTGCTTTAGTGTGTCTGTAATCAGTGGCACAGCAGATTTGCGTCTGCTAAGGCCAGTGAGGGGCTGTGAGGGGCTGCTCATTGCTCTGTGTCAGCAGTAATTAGACAAACTTGTAAAAGTTTCCCAATGACCAACAAAAACATATTGTGTCAATGGCGACGCGAGTCAGTCATACACAAGCCCTAGGAATCCTCAGTGACAAGCAAACACATGAAGAAAACTGTGTGGTTTATATATTACTTTCATGTTTATGTACATATTATTATGTGCATTTTATATTTACTGAATTTACTGATGTATTTTCTAAACATACACACATACACTTAAACTAAAGTGGTTTTTCAGTGAGGAAAGAGGCAAAACCTACAGTGACATCCAAATGACAGAAAGCAGCGGCAGCTTTTAAAATGGACGGACGGGCTTAATTATTTACAAAGTGCGTATGAATTATTCCAAGTGAAATGTCAAGCAGCAGGACACCCATAACTTTTCCTCTCAGCCAGTCCTGCAATAACATGACAAAAAATTGCAGCAAAATCATTTTAATTGGATTCACTCTACCCAACACGAAGTGCCGATGATGAATATCCTTTTAAAGAAATTCATGAAAGACCAAGTGTCTACAACAAGAAATGCAAAGAAATCTGATGTGCGGAAAACAGGCAGGGGGGCTTTGTAGGGGTACTAGTTTGGAATGGGTGGTTTTCAAATAATATCTAAAAGAAATCTGGGATGAAAATTAATTTGAAGAAGCGAAGGAGGTTCTTCCATTATCGTTAAATTAACATATTATTAAATATAATTTAAAATCTTTATTTAAAAAATATAAAACAATATTAAAATCATATATGCACAAAAAATATTAAAATGGAAATTATATGTAAAAAAATACAACAAATACAGAAGAGAGTACACAGATTTATATAGAAATATTGCACATGAAAATTTTGTTGTGCAATGTATGATAAATATTGTAGTGTGAAAATACTTTATGAGGCAGTGCTAACTGTTCACAAGAGAATCTGCTCTTGTAAACTATTCAAGGGCAGGATGACTTGCAGGATCTGAAATCATTTGTTGTTTTTCTATTTTATAATTTTTAATATCCTTTGCATGTCATAAATGTGCCAAAACAGGTATTGCAGGTGAATAATAATAATAATAATAATAATAATAATAATAATAATAATAATAAAAACTGCAAAATAATAATAATAATAATAAAAACCTAATGCCACTGATAAAATCAACTCCTCACTGACGACAATAAAGCAGCTTTACACATTTATTCATATGGAAAACACATTTTAGGGTTTCCGACCACATGTGTTGTGGGTGCAGACGTTGTGTCATCCGAGACTTTACAAAACCACTTCCTGTCATCTGCCAAACTTTATCACTCACATCCACCATCCCTTCATATGCCGACGGTCAAAAGCTAATGAACAAGTCCTTTAATCAAATTTAATAAATCATGAAGGGTCAATCAAGTTGGCCCCACGGAAACCAAAAAAGACATCATCCATATGATTCATGCGGTAAACAAAAAATGTTATCGATGTTAGCCATCTAAAAGATGAGTCATAACAGCAGAAATGTGTTGTTTTTGTACAAAAATGGTTGAAATCTCCCTGCATTTCTTCTGCGCTCTGTTTCTCTGCCTTGATCTCGGCTACGGGGCCATAATCAGGTCTGTTTCACATAACTGCCGATTACGGTAAAGCTCAGATCCGGTTTCAGCGCTGAGGAGCAAGAGGGGGGCACAGAGGGGCTGAGAGAGATGGAGTGATAGAGGAAGAGATGAACAGGGTCGGGTGGTGTAGGGGGAGGCGCTGCGCACATCTTGGCTTCAGCAGCGACACAGAGATGACAGGTCGCCCGAAGACACTTCCATTTTAGCTACTATTCACTCACTCCGACCGCTGCACTTTGTTTGAACCCGAGAGAGAAGGAAAGAGACAGAGGCGACAGAATACTGTTGTCAGACCTGTTTTAAAGTGCTAAACACGGCCATGTTCACACATAGATTGCTTACAAACAGTGTAATCTACAGGTGAGAGTTAGTCAGGTAATGTGTGTTGTGTGAAATGAGACGCACAGGGCAGCTGTCTGTCACATCATGCAAAGCGATGCATCACACACACTCATCTCTGTTTTCACATCGAGTTCCACTAATTTACAAAGAGAAAGATGTGAGCGCTGAGTCATCTGAAGGTTTTAGACAACAACCCTGCTGGAAATATTAAGAGCATATACATAAAAAAAAAAAAAAAAAAAAAAAAAAAAAATATATATATATATATATATATATATATATATATATATATATATATATATATATATATATATATATATATATATATATATATATATATATATATATTTATATATAATTATTATTATTATTATTATTATTATTATTAATAATACATATTTTACACAGCATTTTAAGGCAGATGATTAAGATTTAGTATTTTTTTTTATTAAATTAAATTATCATGACTTTAAATAGCTTTAAATACTTTCATTATTATTAGTATTATTACTATTATTATTATTACTAGTATTAGTAGTAGTATTATCTGCCATGTTCTGATTCAACCATTTATTAATTTATTATATTGGGTCTTCTGGTGTTACTGAAGTTAAAAGAAATCCAACCTTTAAAATGCGTCAATAAACAAGTCACTGTTGCATGTGCACTTAGACAAAATGAAAAAAAGTAGAACAAGGAAACAAGGAAAGACAAACATCCTTTTTATTTGGCCATCCCTCGTTCTGTCCGCCGTGGATCTGAGGTAATCTGTTTTAATGAGGACATCTATTGAGACGTGGGCCGGGCAATTGCCCTAAAGAGTCATCAAATAAAAACAGAGGAAAACAAATGAAGGTAATCAGTGAAAGGAAGGAGTGAGAGAGGGAACTGAACTTTCTTTGCAGGTTCTCCGGGAGAGAGTAAGCGAGGAGCGAGAGTCTGTAATAGTATGAGACAGAGCCAGCATTTCCTTTCATCTCTCGAGGGGGACTCTGACAGAAACAATTCTCGTATCTCCTGGCCCTGTTTTCCAACAGGCACAATGTTTACGTACAAGTACATTTCTCCTCTCAATTTGTTCTCTGTATCTCCTCTCATGCAGCATTAACTGAAGATGAGAAACAACCGGGCCGAATTGAGAAATAAAAGTGAGAGAGAGGAAGTTTTCCTCATGAACGGTAATCCAGAGCTAAAGCGTCTATGCACGTGGCTTTCATAATGTGGCTAGACGTTCGATCGTGGCCGCTGATTGGTGGAGAATCTCCCTGATCAGGTTTAGAAGCGTCTGATGTAACCTAAGAAATTCCTGAGTGCGAGCGAGGCACGGTAATGTAAACGTGAACACTGGGAAGCAAATGGTGGATTTTTGCTTAAACTGAGATCTTACTAAACGTGCCACCTGAGCTGTGAGGTTTAAGGGAGTGATGCTAACAAATGAGAGTTTTAATGCTGCACAGCTGGTGAAGTCATATTACCACATTTATTCGGGATTACGAGATTCAAAAAGAATTTTTAAATGGCCGAATTTACCCCAGGCATGCACACACACGGCTACAGAAAATCCAGTAGCGGGGCCTGAACGGTGGTGCAATATGGGGCAAATTAGACCGCAAACCCCCCGCCCCAGGCAGGGGCTCTGGAGCAGGGCTTTCTGGAACTCAGGAGTCCCCCTCCCATCCGCGGCGGTCCGTCTGCCACCCCTTGTGCGCAGCGACAGGGTATTTGCACCGCTGAGGAGAATGTGAGCTAATGAAAGCAAAAGCCTGTGTTCACTAGAGTATAAAATTCACATTTGGCCAGTGCAGGCTGTGCAATCTGATATTATGAGGCTGTCTGACACACACGCACATACACACACATGCAGTGGCAGGGAAAAGGCTAAAAAGAGAGAAAGAGACGGATAAAAAGAAAAGGTGAACTATATTTGAAGGAATGCATCCCTGGATTTCGGCACATGTTCTCGTGTTTGGAATAAAAATATTGTACAAACGACAAACTTACGGAGTTGTAACTGCCGTCAAAAACTCAACACGGAGGACATGGTATTAACTGTCGCAGAACAATTCTGTGATCACAAAGTGGCGCTGTGGTCATTTCAAGATGGTGGCCATGCTGGATGACAGCGTCTCTGCTGGTGAGGATTCAGGAAGAAACTGCAGCAGGAAAAATGAGGTATCATGTGTCGCCATTTAGATTTTTGTGTCTGTGTGTGCGCATTTTAGTGCCACTTGTTTTCTCAGGTTAAAATGTGGGTCCATCAGGACAAAAAAAAAAAAAAAAAGAAAAAAAACACGAGGTCATTCAGAGGGTAACGAAGTGACATGATAAACAGGAAGAAGCAGCATCCAATCACAGTTTAGCACTGCAGAGCAAATCTGATTGGGTGAAGACTATCACAACACAATTTGCCTTCACTTGATAGGGCTTCTTCACAATGACGCATTAATCTTCAAAATATAAAATATATGTGCAAGCTTTTGCCAACATATCAATAGTGATTTAGCCACATTTAATACTTCATAAAATACTTACATTTTTGCTATAATATAATATAATATAATATAATATAATATAATATAATATAATATAATATAATATAATATAATATGATATAATATGATATAATATAATATAATAAACTTCCAAAACTATAAAAAATAAGAATGATAATAAATATATATATATATATATATATATATGTATATTTGGCCAAGACTGCAATACACTCTTATCACTCTTATTGTGCAATATAATTATTTATTTTTCTTATGCTGAACGTAAGGTGTGGTGTGTATATATATATATATATATATATATATATATATATTTTTTTTTTTTTTTTTTTTTTTTTTTGTTTTTTTTTTTTTTGTTTGTTTGTTTTTTGCTAGTATGTAACAGAATCAAATTTTGCAATTCACTTTTTGTTGTATGTGCTCTATGTGATGTAAATTAGGTGAATTTTAATTTTAAGTGGAATCTTAATTTAATTCTGCGCATGTATAATAAAAAATAAAAATAAAGAAAGATAAAAATAAACAGCAACAAAACAGTAATTCAACGTAAAAGTACATTCACTATCAAAATACATATTTGATATAGCTGGTTTATACATAAAACTTTAATATGTCAAAATAAAATAACTATTAAAAAGATAATACTAACCATAGCCAGCCATTTATTACACATAAATTAAGTTTAAGATGTTTTGGTGTCTACCAAAATTACAAAAATGAAAAGTGTGTGTTTGTTGACTGCTAAAACAAAAAGATAAATCAGTAAGCCTTCCTGTTGAACATGATGTCTTTTTATGGGTCTTCGGGGGAGTGTCAGGACAATAGAAGCACTTTTGTTTGGTTCAAGAGTTCAGTTGCATTACAAGCGCATGACCTATTTTCCATGCTGAAAGTTTGGCATCAATCTTCCTCATTCTGCACCCTCCTCTCAATTTAATGCAACTGCTCTAATCACAATAAACTAGGCCATCAGTTACCACGCCTATACCACCGACTACATTCCAGCACTTGAAGGGCTTTAAAAGAAGGTATTTTGTTTATTAATGTTTCATGGCTTTACTATTTAGCACGACAGTTATCAGAAATTTTTAGTTATAATGTAATTTGTTTTATTTTGTAATTTTAAATTGAGTGTCAAACCTAATAATAACAATAGCAAAATCAAAATGTATAGGTTAAAAGAAGAAGGAACATGACAATGGCATGAATTACAGCCTTGATCCTGATGGAAGTCTAGTAATGATGTATCATCAGGGATGCATTTCCATATCAGTTCAGAAGCATCTAAAGCACTCATCCACCATTTATATCATGGGTCTAGACTGATCTAGGCAAGGATCAAAGGTTAAAATAACTGACCAATCAGATGAGTTAGCGGGTTGTTTAAAAAAAAAAAAAAAATTATGAGACCTAAATTAGATGGTGGTCTGGGTGAATCAGTGGGGCATTCATGAGAAGTCAGGTTGCAATTACCATCATGGAACGGCAGAAATTACAGCCATACCTTTATGATTGCAGACTGGCGGGTTACACACAGGCGGCCTCATATCCATACTACTGTTCAGCTCTGGTTTCATGCTCACACACACATACACACTCGCATAAAGACATGGCAAGCACACACGCTTTAAGAGAGTTTTTCAGTAAGTTCTCCCAGCCCATATCTGGGTCAGCATCGCATGAGTCCGCTGAGGAGCGTAATTACAGGCCGAAAGCTGGGCTGAACATTTCTCTCTCTTTCTCTGTCTCCCGTACCCCGGAGTGGGGAGCGTTGGTGCCGCACTCTTTATGTAACGGGGTGAAAGACGGGTAAGTGTGTGCCTCAGGTGGGGACAGTTCGGTTGAGTGGCTCACATCACAGCGCACTCTGTCTGACCGACTGTTCCTCACCATAATGCTATCCTGACCCATTTGTGTAGCACAACACAGGCTTTATAATCATATACAAATTTTGTTGAATTGAATTTTCAAAGGTATTCTATTATATTATTTTAATGATGACATAAATCAAATGTGTAAAAACAATAGCAACAATAAAACTTCTTAAATTGCTAAAATACATCTTACATACAAGAAACATGATGATAGCTTGATCTTTTTTATTTAGGGAGCTAAAAGACATATAATAAATAAATAAAAAATATTATCAATAAATAAACTATAAATTATTAAATAGTAAATAATTATACATATATATATATATATATATATATATATATATATATATATATATATATATATATATATATATATATATATATATATATATATATATATACGTATTACATGCTGGAGATTAGAATAAAATTATAATTACTTCATTAACAAAAAAAAGAATATTAAATCATTATTTAAATTACAATATGTTAATATTCCATTTTATATTTTCCATAATATTCTGCATACTTGATAAATATGAAAATACAGAATTCAAATTAAAGTTGTAGGCTAAACATCAAATTAAAAACATCAAGTTACACATGCCCGGGTCTCAGCTGCTTGTGGTCAGTATGATAACATGTAAAATGACAATGAAACTGTTATTATGCTGCGTTCCTCACTATTTTACATATTTTCCCCTCATCTCTGATTTCATATGATTGCCCGTGATGACAGTAAAAGAGCGTGTGCACTCGGCGACTCAAGAGGCTGCACTTTCGATGCTGGCTTGATTTCAGAAATGGAATGAAATGCTGATTGCTGAATCATTTCAATTGTTTATTTTAAATCTCTCGATCATGCACTAAAAGTAAGGAGAGACCGACAGATGCAAGACTCGGTGTGTGTGTGTGTGTGTGTGTGTGTGTGTGTGAGAGAGAGAGAGATCACGGTTCATGGTTACATATCTATTTAGTACAGTATAGTATCTATTTGTTGAGTTTAAAATTACACAACACTTTCTGGACATACTTTGAGATTTCAAACTTTGTGTAAAAATTCTAAGGTGACTGTATCTGAGTGGACTTTGTTGTCTAAACTACGAACAACAAAACTGAAGATTTTTTTTTCAAATATTTTAAATTAAATGATTTTGACTTTGAACCAAATATATTTATATATATATAATTTACTTACAATTTTGGATGGCTGGTCGGTGCTCACAGAACTGGTCAGAAATCTCCTTTGCTTTGATCAGAAAGGTCAACAGGTGCGGTCCACCAACAATGTCTTTTTCTGTTTGTCACACATGACCCTCAAACCACGCGTGGGTGAGAACAGCAGAAACAGATATCAAACTTAAAGACCTGAAGCCAAATTCTGGCAGCTTTTTATCTTTTACAAATAATATCACAAATAATGAATCATTGTTTATGTAAAAATTGCTAAATATTAGTGGCAATAGATCATAAACAAGTTGTACCATGCATTTGTACCAGGAACCTACTCAGGAAGAAGAAGAAGAAGAAGAAGAAGAAGAAGAAGAAGAAGAAGAAGAAGAAGAAGAAGAAGAAGAAGAAGAAGAAGAATTAGTTGGAAAAAACGAAATTATTGCAGTACATATTTTAAGACTTTGACATTTAATCTACACCCTGAACATAAATGCATATTATGTACTCTATGTCCCCAAAATTTACATAATCAATACATTTTATGTTTTATTTAATTAAATGCTTACATTTTTCTAATTTACAAAAAAAAAAAAAATAAATAAAAAAAAAAAATAATAATAATATTTTTAAAATCAGCTTTGCAAAAAACCATTCAGGCGTAATTAATTATTTTACATTTACATTTATTAATTAAGCAGAGCTTTTATCCAAAGCGACTTACACATGTCTTTTGTTTTTTTTTTTTCTTTTTTTTTTTTTCCCTAATTTTATGGATGTTAAAATATGAATGTAAAAATTAAAATAAGATATATTTAATTATATAAATATATTCAAATAAATATATATACAAATATGATATCAGTTTTCTTCTTTTCTATTTTGTTATTTTATTAAATGTGCCTAGTTTCTTCTGTATATAATAATAATAATAATAATAATAATAATAAGAAGAAGAAGAAGAAGAAGAAGAAGAAGAAGAAGAAGAAGAAGAAGAAGAAGAAGAAGAAGAAGAAGAAGAAGAAGAAGAAAATATAATTACTATTCGAAAATCCTGACAGAAATGTTCTATTGAGGGGCATACAATTTTAAGAAAGCATCCAGAATAAGAATAACCTGAATAAATATTTAATATAGAAATGTAAAATGTAAAAGGGGCCAAGCAAATTCACTGACTACATTGTAAAGCAAATTAACACTGTTCTATTTGTTGACCTAACATAAAGTTAACCATTTGTAAGTGTTAAATTCAGAATTGTGGTCAAACACACATCAGTAAACATAGAAAAGATTCATGCCAGACACAAATCAAATTCAGACAAATTTGCCAGGTCTCAAGGCCACAGTTATTGAAGCCATTTGTCTGCTCCATGTGTGTGAATGTATTTTGTGTGACATGTGTGCTAAATTCTGAGAGTGTACAGTAGACGGCACACTCACTCCACATTAGCTGCTCAGAAAAACAAATGACAACCCGCTCACGGCACAACAGCAAAGCAAGCGAGGACACACACACTCTTTGACCGAGCAGTGACCAGCCCAAATTGTTTATTTAATTCACTTTTTAACACAAACGCACACCCCTCCTATGGCTTTAGCTCTTGATTTGGGATTTGTTTGATCCAACTAACCAAAATTTCCCCATGACGTTTTATGAAGGCAGTCGAACACTGATAAACGCATATCACAAATGTGTGTGTGTGTGTGTGTGTGTGTGTGTGTTTGTACGTAATGAAGGAGAGGGGGGCTGGCTTCACAATAGTGCTTTGAATCAATTTTTGCCATCGGCTGGATCGTTACTGAAATAACAGTCTTGTTGATGGAGATGTATTTAGTTTAGTCAGTGATGCACGACATGCATTATTGAACTACCTGGCAGCCTAATCAAAACCAAATTATATTCATACCATAAGCACAGGGGCTACTGGAGACAATAGGGCCTATAATTCTTCATGGGCTATTTGTTTAAGTCGTTCATCAAGGGAGTCAAAATGTATTTTGTTATTTTTGAATTTAAATGAATTGTGTCACGCTGTGTGAGTGTTGCTTGCTTGTTTAATGCATTCGCTAAATTAATACATGTAAATGTTTAAACGTCTGTGTTTATTTCAAAATCAAGGTTGTAGAAAATATTGTAAATAATTTATAGGAAAGCATATACTGTATTTTAGGTGCTGTGACTATTCACCATTTCTCTTAGTTTGTGTATTTTTTTATTTTTATTAAACTTTTTCTTCATTAGTTTTTTCTTAAATGGTCCTGAGGTGTGAAAAATGTAGTCTCTGAAATAAAAATGGTCATTAAAAATGCATGTTGGATAATTACAAAAATTACAAATTCTATTCTATTCTATTCTAGTTTTTTCACGCACACACACACACACACACACACACACACACACACACACACACACACACACACACACACACACACACATATAATATATATAAATTGTAATATAAATAAATAAAAGGAAAAGGGAATAATCCTTTATTGCATATGTAAATTTATATTAAAATCTTAGACTTAAAAATGGTTTTATCCAAAATGGCAATAGTTTTATCATTTTCTCTGTCATACTCTTTCAGGGATCTGTGAAAGTGGGGTGAAATGGTCAGTGGAACGCTGTCTGTGTATTTTAAAGTAGAGGCTGTGAACTCTAGGTATTATCACTCTAATGCCCGACTAAGAGAGACGGGGGAGAATCGTGTCAGACAACCACATGCAACTGTCCTCATTCGCTCACATTCGATAAACACACAGCATATTTGTGTTCAGAAATCACTTATAGGGGTTCTGCATTTTGATACATTAAAACAGCTAAATTGGTACATAAACAGAACATATAAGCTTTCTGCAAAGAATATAATGATTTTGTGTGTGTGTGTGTGTGTGTATATATATATATATATATATATATATGAAGAGTTCAGATGCAAAAGCCTCTAAGTGCCATCTGAAATTTTCATCTAAAATTAGGATTTTTATCAGGCTCCTATATTTATGAAAATATAAAAATAAAGCCAAATTAATATCGGCTAATGATTGCTGTAAAAGCCAGTCAAATGTTGGTAACAGATTTTAAGTTAATTGCTTTTAAAAAGATTTGTGTTTAAAATGTGCAGTCCAGTTTATTGGTTTGGATGATGAGCATAAAAAAAACAATAACTTAGTTAAATTAGTTAATAAAATAAAATACTATAAGATATGTAAAATATATCAAACACACATATGTAACTTATGTTTTGCGGTCTTTAGTAACTTGAAAAAAATAAAATAAAAGTAGCAATTTAATAGTGAAGTGACAAACTGCAAATGAATGAAAACATATCACAAAATGACTGAAAACATGGCATTCACGAGCTGACTGAAATGTCTTGGGCTGGCTGTTGTTCAAGCTTGATTTTATGGATGTGTGCTTATTTAATACACCACATTTTCATGCTTACACTTATTTGTTTTTATTTTTTATTTTTATTATAATAGATTATTACCAAAAGCAATCACATCAGTTTAATTGTCTAATTATATAATAAATCCACAGTTAAAAGGTCAGTTTATTTAAGTATGGAATGATAACCAGGATAAATATTAATATAACATATAAATAGTAATATATATATATATATATATATATATATATATATATATATATATTTATATATATATATATATATATATATATATATATATATATATATATATATATATATATATATATATATATATATATATATATATATATATATTCATAAACAAAATAATAGAAAAGGAAATTGGGGGAGGGGGTATAGAAAATTATTATTTGAATATTTGTATTGTTATTATTATTATTACAGTCAATGGTTAAATGGGACAGTTCTCCGTTGTGGGCACTGCCATCTCTCACCAATCACAAGGGACACATGAACTCTACATGAACCCATCTGTCTAAACTCATGAAGCAGATAACTCATTTTTGGAAATTAATCAAGTTTTAGTTGTAATAATCGGATGGTGTGATCTCTGCCCCAAAAGTGTCAATGTTAGAATGTAATAAAGAATTAAAAAACAAACAAAAAAAAAAAAA
Source organism: Carassius auratus (assembly GCF_003368295.1). NCBI lineage: Eukaryota > Metazoa > Chordata > Actinopteri > Cypriniformes > Cyprinidae > Carassius > Carassius auratus. The sequence goes on along the minus strand of NW_020528954.1, from coordinate 26,782 downwards.
AACCTGAGGCGCATTTATACAGAGAGGCGCATTTACTTATTTTTTTAAAAACGATTGTAAAAGTGAACAAACACAATGGTGTAGTGATTATATCTTTGATGGTTTTTGAATGTGGTGGGGTGTAAAATATGCAAAATTATATATATAAAAAAAGTTAGTAATACTTTAATATATTAATATTTGGTTTGACTATACTTCTACAATGCTCAACATATTCATCATGACCAGAAAATGCAACATGGCAAAAACAAAAATGAGAAATTTAGAAATGTGTAGTTGATATCATTGTATGTTTTATTAGCTAACTTGTCTCTCAATAATTTCAATTGTTTCATTATTTCTTCATCTGCTCTCTGATTTATGTACAAAATATATTTCAAAATAACAGACACTATTTTCTTTCTCTAAAGCAAAATTAAAAGCAATGTTGACGTACAACGTCACTCATGCATGCCTGCACACAACCTTTCAATAATGTAAAAACATAATAATACTTTTAAAATCCTCATTTTATATTAACCGAGCATGTCTGCCTTTCTTTGAAAGCATGCAAACATACAAACTCTGCGACAGAGACAAGAGAACAACCCTCACGGTCGCTGGTCATTTTCTCCTCTAGGGAAGCAGGTAGGGTTAAAACAGGGTCAGTGTGTCTCTATTAATTCAGTTTTCTCTTTGTATCCATCTACAGCAAAGCAATCAAATCGTCGCACAAATCTCTCCCAAATAATTGACCGACTTTTTTGGGTTCAAACAGAGGCCACGATAATGCTGACAATGTCGCTTGGTATAACGGCTTAGCTTTCTCGTCCTGCTTTTATTTTTCCCTCGGCAAGTCGTCCCTGTGCCATGCTGTTGAACCTGCACATTTCTGACCGATGGGCAATTCTGTCGCTGTAAAACAGCAGTGGGTGATGGGGGGCAAATGCCAGCTGTGCTCTTACCCTTGGCAGAGCTCATGCCATCTCTAAAATACACAAACAAACTTTAACTGCAAGACTGTGGTGCTGCATTGCCAATGCAGAAGCAATTATTAAAAATCTTCTGTATATATTTCTAACAATATTAAAACCTTAAAGAAATGTTTGTATTTCAAGTTTGAACTACAAAAAAAAAATAATAATAATTATTTGAACAGAAATATAACATGACAGCAAACTATCTCATGCTATTTGAGAAGCGATGTCTGAAATATTGAAAACGAAGATGATGATGAGGGTTATAGAGCTAGTCATGAACATTTAATCAGGACTACATTCTCTAACATGAAGGTTGATTGCTATGCAAGCTGAGGGCAGCACAGATCTGAGGGCTTTTTATTGTGTGTGTGTAAGCAGCATGGTAATAATCTCATAGCTGCATCATCTGCCAGGGCCTTTTAGATCCATTTCCCCTCAGCCTGGAATAGCAACAGGGCAACAGCTGGTGTAGATGAACGCAGGCGGGCGGACGGAGGGTTATGACGAGGGCGGTGGGGGTGTTCCATTTTTTTTTTCTACCCCTCCAAATTAATCCTGACACTTTGACCCATGCCTAAATTCTTGGTTCCATGTTGCAGTCTGTGGCAGGGATTGAGATGCACGAAATTACAGCAGGAAAGCAGGATAATGCATCCCGTGCCAATCAGTGTTTCTTTTTTTTTTTTTTTTTTCAACATCCCGTCAATCTGGATTGTCCCAAACTCCTCTGACAGGAGGAAAAGTTCAAAGTTCAGTACCTGACTTTTTTTTTTTTTTTTTTTTTTTTTTTAAGAGATTGTAAAAGCACAGTCCGGGGAAAGATAATAGGTTTTCAATGGATAAAGTAAGGACACTCATTATGCTAATGTGAAGCTTCTTCACTAGTCTCCACTAAGTAATTATGCGCTTAAGACAATTAAACAACTGAAATGCAACAACAGATAATTGTAAATAAATGATGAAGATGATAATAATAATAATAATAATAATAATAATAATAATAATAATAATAATAATAATAATAATAATAATTACAAAACAAAACCTAAGTTTTGTTTCTGTACTTTCACACAGATAATTCAATAGATCATGCAATAAAAGCAAATGTACAAAAAGAAACTTAAAATTGTATATATAAAAATATATGTACACATATCAAGTTGTCTACTATATATATATAAACTATAAAACTATGACCCTGGCATTGAATCACTCTGTTTGAGCTACAGGAATGCTTTAGAACAAAACAAAACAAATCAAATAAAAATGAAACAAACTAAATATAGCAAAGCAGACGAACAAACAGAAAAGCAAGTGGTGTTTGAATTCAAACTAAACAAAATTCAAACTAAATCAGTTTAAATGTGTAACAAATGATATAGGCAGCGTTTTCTTCAAGGAGCTTTATTCAGTTTGCTAGCTTAGCCCCTGAAACTCTGCTGCTCACATAGGCTGTGTGTTTTTATTGTAACCATTAACACATCCTTACTGATGACCCCCTGTTACACTTTTAATTAGAAACCTGAAGAATGTCATGGGAACTTGAGTTCATGACTCTTAATGATCGGTCTGGATTAGCTGTCATTAAAGGAATAAAACAGACATTAACTGCTCAACTGCGCTGGTCTTCAAGGCATTTCTCAATCACTAAAACAAATGCATCGATCACCTGACAGTTCGGCTTCATTGAAATGTGGAACCACTGATTTGACTGTGCTTTACTTTTATATTACTGGATTTATAAATGCAACATGAGAGCTCACAATAAATCTTGTACAATCAAATTTCATGGTTGGATAAACTTTCCCTCTCACTCAGTGTAAAACATAATTATTACTGAATAAATAAAATGATTAGAATGTTTCTAATGCATTTCTTTTCATTTTTATTAAATTAATTATGGTGACAGCTCTTTTCATTATATTATTAAAAACTTTTTGTTTTTATATATTTGACACACACACACACACACACGCACACACGCACACACACGCACACACACACACACACACACACACACACACACACACACACACACACACACACACACGTGTGGCATTCATAATTCCCATAATTCAACCCACAATTCACACAGTTAGTGTGATTTATGCAAAAGAGAGATATTCTGAAATTCCTACAGTTAAAAATAAATACACAATTAAATAAACAGACAGACAAATTATTACATATAAATTATAAATGTATGCATCTTATAAAATAAAGTTTATTCAAAAGATTAAATAATGAATGCCTTGTTACATGTATAAAGACATAAAAGTATATATTACTATATTAAAAAAAAAAAAAAAAACAGTTTCAGTGTTTGCCCATATCAGTAACTGTCCTGATCTAATGTTCACGCTTCATGAATTATTTACTGAACAAAGTACCTCTTAATAAACTAGGATGAAAACATAGAAATAAAAACACTGAAATGGCAAAAGTTTTTTTCTTGTTTTGAGAGTGCTATTTATTCATCTGTCAGACTGTATTTTTAGAATGCTTTTATTTCTACCCATTATTTTCTCCATAATGTATAAAGTGTTGCTTGAAGCTTTTAACAGGAGTCTCAGCACTGTGACAGGAAAGACATTCAATGCATTTCCTTTTTGAAAGACACGACCATCCTGAGTATCCTGTGCTTTTACCCACAAACAAGCAAATCCATTTACAGACAAACCGAATGGTTTATTTTTCCATTTCTCAGTTTTTAACATCACCGCTCCCCGACTGCTGCCGAGCATGCTTGCGATCAAACCATCTCACAAGATCTGTCATGAATACTTAATACCCGAAATGTTGCTCATGCGGTCATTTTCACGGTTCAAGAAACATCCGAATGGAGAAGTTGGTTGCAACTCGGAAACCGGTTTCACTTTTTTGCTCCATTTTCTCTCGAGATTCTGAACATATGTGGCAGCAAGCAGCGATGCTGAATTGGCGCTTGTGTACGTATGTCTAATTTCGTTTCATCGCACGGTGGTTCACCATCAGGCCATCTAACAGCATGGAGACCAGCACATTAAGCAATGCATAGTGGCATGAGTCAACAAATATAGGATTATGTTATTTGGTGTAACAGATAAACTTTATTTCTGCAGATTAATTAAGCATTTTCCAAATCTCTGTTTAGAATAAAGCACCATAGTCATTGATATGATAATAGTATGGTTGTATCTATAACAAGGCCTGCAAACCTAAAATATCCAGCACAGGCGATGCAAGTAAATTCAGTTGATCTCCTTCCCTGATGGATGGATACAGTTGCACTGCAAATCCATGTTCAGACAAACCTACAACTGTGACATGCAGTGCCACTTGTGTCCATTAGGGGGAGTAAGAGGTACAGATAGCAAAAGGAAGCACAGACAAGCAAGAAAGAGTTCAACTGAAATCAGAAAAGCTGCTGCACAAAGAGGGTGTTGTCTGGCGGAGACGTTAAACACCTTGGCCGGCATCCTGTTGAGATAGTGTACTGCACAGTAAGAGGCCTTTAATACGAGTAGATTAGTGATATTGGCTTTGGTTTGTGATATACTCTACACACTAATACACAGGTGGATTCCACTCTTAAAGTACGCCTCTATATTGTAGCACTGCAAAAGTTGAACAGGTCAAGCGCTGTCTTAGCATGGGAATACACGGATCTGAGCGCTTGGATTCAAAGCCGTCATTCAGTGGCTCCAAAATGTGATCGAAATGGCTAAAGACCCCCAAACTCCTGCGGGTTCGCTCTGAGAAGCGCTTGACTTTTCCCTCTTGTTTATCTTCGTCCAGCTCTTTCTCTATCTCGGCTTCGCTCCGGGACCGTAATACCACATCAATGCCTCAGCGGGGCTGTGGCACCAGGCAAATGTAAACAGAGAGGTCATCCCTCCTCTCTCGTGCTGTGCTCAGGTCTTTTTCTCATCCCTCCATCGCCTCTGAAAGGTCTAGCCTTTCACACGGGACAAGAGAGGGATGAAGGTGAAGCATGACATCCCATTTGAGGTTTAATGAAAGCGAGTGAGGAGAGGAGAGAGAGAGTAAATGACTCAGGGATCTCAGCTGATGATCACTGGAGATGCAGCAGTGGTCTGAAGAGAGGCAGAGCTGTCATAAGACTGAGAAAAAGAAAAAAAAAACAGAAAAGAAGGATGAATAGGCCACAGCTGGATAGATGGATTAATGAATGGGGTGAAAGGGGAGGGGGAAAAAAGGATAAAGAATATTGTCTTATTACCCCCTTAGTAACCCACCCATTATTTGATACAGTCATTCAAAATAGATTCAAATTTACATTTATGATCTTTTATACTGATGCAAATACAGTGTGTACATCACAAAATGCCAGGTCTTTGCAGCTTGTCTCCTGTCTCGTTGGCAGTATATCTCTTCCAAATCCTAGTAAGCTGCTTTGCTGCCTACCTAGACAGCTTCCAAACAGTCATGGAACCTCATAAGTGACTGATTTGGAACACTCTTCATAAAGCTCATGGGAAAATAAACTGTTTGTTTTTTTTTTGTTTTTTTATAATATACTTTTGTTTTTTATAAACTTTTCTTTTTCTTAATACTTTTATTCAGCAAGTTTGCATTAAATTGATCAAAAGTGATGCCTTTTTTAATGTTACAAAAAAAAGAAGAATACAATAAGTAAGTAAGTAAATAAATAAATAAAAGTTTTTTTCTTCTTCTTTTTAAACACTCCTTTATGAGCACACTGTTTTGGAACAGAGCAAAATATGTTTAGTTTAAGAGTATAATATCTAACTATAATATCAGCATTTGAAAACGTCCTCCAGTTTAAAATTGAAACACTTTCTTTGTGCTTTGAGCACGATTCTGAATTAAACAGGGAATATTTGCTAGTCTAAGGCCTCAAACATTTGACCTCCTAGATACAGAAATGGAGGCTTGCCATAAAAGAAGACTTTGGTACTGAGACTGATGCCCACACTGTTGGAAAAGAAAATGCAAAAATGGTAACTTTAGCTTGTTACAGAGTCGGTAATCTCAAAAGGCACAAAGGAGCGCTCCTATAATGTATTTTCCCCCCCACATTTTTACAACAGTGTAGGCCCAGACAAATCTTAAAATATAAAATTAATTAAATGGAGCTAAAAGTAAGACATTTTATTAGTGGCTGAAAGCATTGTCAAATTAGCCAACATAATTAATAAATGAACAAATAAGTGGCAGTGGAGGTGCACTTATTGACAGACTTTCAAACACTCTCTGGGAGATCTGCAGGCGCAGATTCTGTGTGTGGCCTGCTGATGTCTAATTATTTCTCTTCTCAAATCCTAGTGTCCCTTTCATTTACTGCCCACTTCCTGTCAGGCATCAACCATATGCCCGCTCTTCAGGCACAATTACATACGCCCCGAAAAACACTGTACTCTACAACTCTGACTCATCAATATAATCACCCAACTGCTGTTTCAGAGGCCGTATAAAACAGTGTGGGATAAACTGTCTTAAATTCGATGCATTAACAATTACAATAAATGCAGGGCAATTAGCAATGGGTGCTAAAGGTTTTTAATGTGGAATGCGCTCTGCACGCTCCGTTCCCCATTAGTGATATTAGAGCAAACCACAATACATAATAGACATAATAGTTTTTTTTTTTTTTTTTTTTTTTTTTGATTGTTAGTTTGGTGTTTGGAGTTAAAACTGCTGCCATTGAGCCATGTATTAATGTATCCCATAAGCACCAAATGGCTTCTAATGGGTGAGTTGAGAGATATTGAAAATGCGGGACTGCTCCATCATCTCTTTGCCACTGTAAGTTTCCTGTGAAGCCGCGTGTACACTTACACTTACACACACACACACACACACACACACATGCATGAATGCATAAACTCAAAGCGTGTTCTTTAACACAATATACACTTGAGACTGAAAATCTGTGGAGCACCCAGTGCATATGAAAAAAAAAAAAACCTTGAGATGCATCTCATACATATAAACAAAGCACAAACCAATACACACACTGGGGACGAGAGGCAAATAATTGGGTTTTAAAGTTTGTAGGGGAGAAACCTGATCAGGGTGCAATAAATTCCTACATTTCCTTTCTAATGGAAAACAAAAATACAGAGAGAGAGAAAGAGGAAAAGAGCAAAGCAGAGGAAAAAATGCTACAGGCAAGCTAACATCAGGCAGCTGATATCGATCAGTGGGTGTCCAGCGATGATAATTGGAGGATTTAATTGTCAGAGGGGTACGACGGAAAGAAGCTGATGAATAAATGCATTATTCTGTCTGTCTTGTTGATTTTAATGTGTAGCTTTATGTGTTCCGCTGTGTTTTTTGTATTTTTTTTTGCTACATGTTCCTCCAGCGGTGACCTGTGTATGTGTGTGTGTGTGTGTGTGTGTGTGTGTGTGTGTGTGAGTGAGAGAGAGAGAGAGAGAGAGAAAGAGAGCTGGGGATACTTATATAGAGCAAGAAGTAATACTGAAAATCATAATTTAGTTTATGTATTTTAGCTTGAGGTCATGTTAATATGCTAGGTGCTTCTAAACACTCACAAAAGTTGCTTCTGTCATACATACACATTTAAAATGCAAAATATAAAATATATAGAAAAGTTTGTTGTAGTTAGTTCATGAATGTTAGCTTTAGGTCATGGTAATATGCTAATATTTTTCTAAACACCAACCAAATTCACATTTATCATATATAAGCCTACACATGTAAAATGGAAATTTAGTTTTAGTTAGTATATGCATGTTAGCTTACACATTTAAAATACAACCTAAATTTAGTTTTGTGGTTGAAACATGTATGCTAGCTTAAGGTCATGATAATATGGTAATATTTTTCCAAACACCAACAAAATGCACTTTTATCATATATACAAAAATTAAAATGATACATCAAAATTCAGTTTTAGTTAGTCCATGTATGTTAGCTTACACATTTAAATAGCAAAATTCAAATCAACAGGGAGAACAACAAATGTATTTATTTTTGTCCAATCAGATACTCTCTGGAATGAAAACGTTCCACCCTCTAATACCTTATATTGCAAATGAAGATTAATGGCCGTGATGAAAAATAAAAGCATGTTAGCTATTTCTGTTTTAACAAAGGACCAGCTCCAAATTCTTGTGACAATAGGATGTACAGACGTAAGAAAAGAAACTGCAGATTAATCAAAAATGCAGATGAATCAAACATTGTGTAAGAAAGAAAGAGAGGAAAATCCTTTACATACTCTAGTTCCTTACATCAGTCTTTTATCTTATATGGCCTGTTCTTTTTCTCCCATTTATTATGGAAATCATCTTTATGAAATACATATTGGCTCCTCACACACACACACACACACACACACACACACTTATATCCCTGTAACGTTTACAGCATGATTTCTGTCAGAAGCAGATTCTCCCTCATTCATCATGTCTATTCAGCAGGAGAGAGATGCCGTTTCCCTCTCTCGGTGGAAATACGTCTGTCGCCAGTCCATTTAAACACATCCTCTCCCTCTCTCACTCTCCTTCTTTTTCGTTTCGTGTTATTTCTCCATTCAAATACTCTCCTGTAATGTCCCTGCTCATTCATCGTCAATATAATGTTCCAAAACAGTCACTTGCACCTTCCATTTTCTCTTACCGCCCCTCCTTTTTTTCCCCTCCAAGCCCTATTTGAAATGTTTTCAGTGTAGTTCTAAAAATCCCCTTTTCTGACACACACACACATACGCTTGTTTTCCACATGGATCCGTGCATAGGCCGCGCTTCCTATGCGCTGACTTTAGACGTTCTCCCAGCCTGCTAAAATAAACCAACGTGGTCCCGAGACTCTGAACAAATAAGCATCTCACTTTGGTCCAGATTCTCGAGCGGCTATCCTGCTGCAGTAAGTGATTGTTCCTTTACCTCCTTGATTAATAGAAACAGGCTGGAATATAATACCTGCACTATTACAACCCAACCGGAAAAATAGCAGGCCTAATCCAAAAAAAAAAAAAAAGAAGTGTTCGTGTACATTGTGATTGGCAAAGCACCATTAAAGAAAATGGTGGAAGAGATTAGAAATGTTTACCTCTTCATGCTGGACCCTAGGGTAGAAGGCTTTTAAGATTGCCTGGTCCATTCTAGAAGGAACGCAATGGTAAGCCAGAGGTTGTGTAATTGATTTTTTTTTTTTTTTTTTTCTCACTGAGGCATAAAAGAGGCTTTTGTCTGCCCAAAGAAAAAAAATAAATAAATACTGTCATTTCCAGAAACTGTGTGTGTTTGTAAGTATGTGCACTGAATCTCTGCTTGCGGCCGGTCACTCCCAGTGTGAGTTATGTACTGTGTGAATGAATGTCAGGGGAAATATATACAGTAACTATATGATACTATAAGTGATAAACTAATAAAAATAATTAAAGTGATTAAAAGTTCACAACAATGTTGTTTTCTGTCACTAACATCATTAAACAAAATTGCAAAAAAATAATAATAAAAAAAATAAGTTTTTAAACTATTGTCCCAGACTCCTCTACCGCCCTTTATGCCCATCTTACAGCGTCCACACCACAGAGCTTCTCTGATTAACTAAAACTTAGTACTGCTAAATATCTACTGTATTATAAAGGCATACTTTCAGATGTTTACTACCCAGTACTCTGCCATATTTACATCTAAAGTGTGCATATAATCTTATTACCTTAAAGGTACACTTTAGTACCTTTTTTTAAAGCATACCACCCAGTGACAGCCTTTACAACCTTGCTTTCATTGCAGAAAATGCATTTTGTCAGAATAGACAGAAACTTTTCAATGCCCTTCAATAGATAGATGTTATCGCCCGCAAATTATATTGTTTCTTCATTATGTTTGCTATTTTTCATTAAACCAGCATCTTTACTATTTTAAAATCTTTATAAAGATTTAAAAAATGAATGTTTAACCCTTTACCAAAAGGTCTCATTGTATGTTAAAATATTTTTGATAACTTTGGATCTTACTGTTTTAGTAAACATTAAGATTAACATTACGATCCATAAATACTGTAATGTGATGCAGTAAACTAATGTTAACAAAATAAACATTATTGTAACATTCCAGTTTTAAGAAAATGAATTGTGCCAAGGCATTTACAGCGACTAAATTTAGTATAAATGAATAATGATAATGATAATATTAATAAAAATAAACAAAATGGAACAACAATGATATATTGTGCAGGAGACATGCATTTTAATCAAAGTTCTTTTTTGACTGAATGTCTTATACATTGGTCAGATGCCTATAAATTGTCACTAGTAAAAAATATATATTTTTAATAATTTTACATGCAAAAAAAAAAAAAAAAAGAAAAAAGAAAAAACAACAAAAAGAGAGGGGAAAACATGAATTTGAACAAAACAGAAAGAAACACACACAAACCTCCAAAGCACTCTCTCTCACGCATGCACTAAAACCCCAAGACATTATCGAGACCACAAAATGCATCATCGTGCACATCGACTGGACACAGTAATTACAGAGAGATGCTTAATGGCAAGCAAGTGACCATGGTAACCAACCGGCACTTTTCTGCAAACTTCAAACCCTTTCCACACACCTGCCCAGACTCAAGAGGGCTTTTAATACAGGGAGGGCCGCCATTCTCCTCTCGCTCTCTCACACACATAAACACACGGACGCAAATGTGGACACGAGGAGAACTGAAACATTCTGCAATAGCAAATGACACTGAATGGGAGGGAACAAATTCAGAGAGAAGATGGATGGCTTGAGAGGGGACGTGGTCATGTCAGTGGTCAGTATAATGGAAGCTGTCTCTCTGCACTTGGACGGATCTCTTGGACTATAGCTCAAGGCTGGTCTGGATTCAGTCGCACTGCAAAGCGGCCAGATTTAAATGGAGCTGCTTACAGGCTTCGGGCCAGACCTGCAGACTACATCTCTGGATCTCCAGACAAAGCCAACGGGCTTATGTTTGTTTCTCTTCCTCCCCGGCTTCCAAATTACAAGAGTGCACACAGATTTAACAAGCAAATGAGTTTCTCCTCTCCTCTCCAACATATCCCCCCACCCTTTGCTCTTGCTGACATAGCATGAGTGTTTTGTGTGTGTTTCTCAGTCACGCAGACACTCACCCAGCTAAAATGGGAGTTTATTAGTGGTGAAATCCCACTGCGGCCCACCCTTCATCCTAATGACCGGCATACATGCCACATTCTGCAATTGTGACACATCCGACAGAATAGATAAACAGCATTCATGTAGGTGTGTGTGTGCAGTATAAATGCACGCATTTGCTTCAGAGTGTAAACACTAGTGGGCTAATGTGGAATCGAACATTGTTATCCCTAATGGAGGACAGTCATTTGCTAATGTTAATTACTAACATTAGTCTCAATCATTACCAATGTGTGGATATACAGTATATGGTATAATGACTTGTGTTAATGTGCATGTGTTAATGGTCAGTGAGTCCAGGTCGGCGGGTCGTGCCAGTCTCAGGAGGAGTCTCGTCTTGGCTCGACTAATGCTACCAGACCTCCTATGGCTGACACTAACTTTAAATGCGGTTTCAATAGATTTCATCAGAAATAAGCAAGATTGGCAGCATTACGGAGAAGAGGAGCACATGTGAGATTTTTCTCACCCTGACAAGAACATTACTTTTTTTTTTCTGCTTTTAAAGGCAATTTCAGTAAATGTCACACATTCACACTCACACACATCGTAATGGACTGCTACTTGTCAGCTTTTCACTCTGCAAGGGAAAACGCTAACCTCATAATGATGATTTTTTTTTTTTTTTTTTGAGGAACAACATGTGTGTGTGTGTGTGTGTTTAGGCCTGTATGCCTTGATTTTCAGTCAAGACAAATTTAAATTTGCATGGAAATTAACTGTGGAGATTGATTCTTCAAATATTCTCCTACTGTAAATAAATAAACACATAATACAGTAAAATTGGTCAAAAGTCCTTAATTGTACCCTTTTTACCTTCATCTTGGCCTTTATTTTGACTAAATATAGAAAAAATAAACAGCATCCAGGTCTGGAACAAAATGATGGGAAGTAAATAATGTCGGAATGTTCATTGTTTGGTGAGCTTTTCCTTTAATTTCAAATTATTTTAGCAACAAGTTCCTGATTAAACACACACCCAGTCCCCACATCACAAATGTATTTATAATCTTTCAAAAAAAAAAAAAAAAGCCATCAGTGTATCAACTGTAACAACATATTCTAAGTGATGAAAGAAGCAAAACGAATTTTAATATGTGTTCACTCCCATCCTGAGAAAATCTGATTAACTAATTATAGCTAAAGAAAGATTTGGGAGGAGCATGTTCATACAATTTGGCCAGTTAAAATGTTAAAAGTATATAAACAGGCGCTTACTCACTCCTTTAGATAGTTCCTCTCACATTTGTTCTCCACCCAAAAATGTCTGTTTTACTCCTAAGCTGTATGCACATTTTCTATTTCAGATGGCAAAATAACCTATTCTAATCAAAATCCCTTAGAACAAATAATGCAATGGTCCTATGTTCCTACTATATTTTTTGATCACAGCATAGTAATATTCAAAAATATGTGGTCCAAAAATTACAATACCATAACAGTTTGTAAGTAGTGTAAAGCTGTGAATTATTAGTTATAGGGCACCTACTGTATTATGCCCCCTTTTACAAGCTGTAATATTGGTCTTGGATGTCCCCAGAATGTGTCTGTGAAGTTTCAGCCCAAAATATCAAACAGATCATGTATTATGACAGCTGAAAAATGTCATTTTTGGGGTGTGTCTGAAAAAAAAATGCTGTTCTGGAGTGTATCGCTTTAAATGCAAATGAGCTTTATTTTCCACCCCGCCTCCAGAAAAGGGCGTGGCATATAAGTCTCTCTGCATTGCATATGTACAGCAATAAACAGCTGGTAAAAGCAACACATCTGAGAGAAAGATAGCCGGTGTTTAGCTGTATATATGGGAAGCCAAATGCTTCGAAACAGCACAATGTTACAGAGCTCATGCCGCGCTGACCTGTCATCAGCGTAGATCAATGGGCCGAGCCATTCAACGACACTAACGAATGAATCTCGCCATCTGAAGGGCGTGAACTTATCTCACAAGCACTATGCTAATTTAATAAGTTTAATAAGTTAAAAAAATACTTATTGTTCGCATACAAACACGGCTAAAACGCTGAGCACTATAACGACATGACATTCACAAAGGATTCTGGAGTCATACACGTATTTAGATAGATTATGAGGTACATTACTTTTGAAGAATAAAAGTAATCCACAGCGTCCTCAGCAGCTCAGATGTTGGAAGAAAATGAAGACTCTTATGTTCAGTCTTACACCCAAACACAGACCATCGGCAGGGAAAACGGGACTGACTTGGTCTAAAGGGGATTAAATGATACTATATGATTCATGAAAAACATAAATCCATAAACTCACATGCAAGCTAAAAAAATCAGTTTGGAGATTGCAGTCATTCTCTTTTCAAGTAGATAGGCGCTGTACTTGCATGACTGAGAGTAGCTTCAGGGACATGGCAAAGATGATCACAGTGATGATGGACTGAAGACAGCCTTTGGTCTTCAAAGTTTGTCTTCGGTGAACTACAGGCAATATCACTGACATTATTGACTTCAGTTGTCAAGCTCAAATAACAGTGTAGCTGACAGATTCAAGTCAAGTCACAGCAGTTTACTGTCAGCTCTACTGCATGGTAGAAGAAACAACATACAGTAAGATTTCTCTTTAGAAGACAACCATACTCCGATTTGTTTTAGTGTGTTCCCTTAGCGATGTTTAGGCGTTTTTTGCGATGGATTGTGGGGTCGTGTGGCTTCACACATACACAAACACACTGCTCAAGAAAAGAGATATTACTCAGCTTAGTATGGGCATGTCAGTTAACTAAATAAGCAATGAACTACCAGCGTATCAAAAAGACGATGCTGGTAGATTTATCTCTATACCCATTGTTTTCTTTCTCAAAGGCCTGCAAGCATGACCCCGGATTTATGAGACTCTACTCGGCCGTTCTGTCAACATATACAGACATACACACCACAAAGACCAGACGCGAGTCCCTAGTGTGTTTGCACACAGCTCAAAATAGAGCTGTACTGTCAGCAGAGGGAATGTTTTAATCAGAAAGCAAACCAAGCACTGACTTATGCAGATACATGCATGAGTAAACATTAGGATATGACACAAGTAAAAATAAAATTATTAAAGGGACAATAAGTAACTTTTTAGGTATTTTATTATATAAAATCAATATTTTTATTCATAAATATGCCCTCAATGGTGTACAAATACCTATGCCAATGTTTAAACTAATCCTTGTAAATGAATAATTTATTATCTTTATATACATGGGACGGGTAGGTCGACGGAGGCTTCCATGTAGTTCCGCCATCTTGCAAAACTATAATAGCAGAGAGGGACAAAAAGTACTAAGCCAACGCGTTTCCACAGCGCGTTTTCGGTCAGAGCCAGAAACGCAGGTGCAGAGCAGTGAGAGGCGCTTGAAACTGCACCGGCAAGTTTAAAAGTCTGGATTGCATTCTTATTATGGACCATACATATGCCGCGCCACAGGAGAAGAAAACATAGTCGCCAAAACAGTCAAAAATAGAACGTAAAAGGAAACGTGACCGTAGATTACAGAAAACAAGAGTTAATGTCGGGGAAGCTTTTTCTAGGTGGAAAGAGCTAATGCTTGATAAAGATTTCAAAAGAGACGCTGAAGTGGCCAGTTTTTTTTCTCGACAGGTAAGTCAGTGTTACAATCTATATTATAATATTTTTTTTATATCTAACAATGCATATAATTCAGAAAATATAACGAATAAATTAGACATAACTACTAATTACAATATTTCATGTTTTCCACAGTCAGTAATTCATACTGTAACATTCGTTTGTTAGTTGTCATGTTGCAGTTTGTTTGAAATAACACACCTGTTCACCTGAAGGAAAACTCGACGAAGTGCTATTAGAAGACATCCTGTCAAAGCTTTTTGGTACATATCGCCTACCGTAGATGCAACGCGCATTTGAAAAAGCGAGGCGCTGGAGAGCAAAATTAGTTTGAATGCAAAATACAATTTCACCACTAGATGGGAGTAATTCCTACTTAGTGTCCCTTTAAGAAGTATCTGCAAAATGTTTTATCATGGCTGCATGTTTTTTTTTTTATTCTATTTTTTTTTTTTTTAAATGCCTTAATGAACTGATTTTTTCTCTGTTTTACCATTGCCCCAGAATCATTCAGTCATATCATCTGAAAACCATTGCACAATTTACTAATAATGTTACTTTTTACATTTTATATATAATGATAATTTGACTGAAGAGTGAAATAAACTATTTCAATATTTATTGTGTGAAAACGATTTACAACACCAGTTAAGTTATAACTGTTGCTCAGTTGAGGTGTGTCACTTCCATTGTAACCAAAAAATAAAAAAATAAATAAATAAAGAAGAAGAAGAAGAAGAGGAAGAAGAAGAAAAAGAAAAAGAAAAAGAAAAAGAAAAAGAAAAAGAAAATTAAAATGAAAAGCTTCCTGAAAAAATTACTTGATAACAAATGAGAACAACCGTGTCAATTAAAAGCATGCATGAGATTAATTATGTGAGAAAAAAAAAATGTTTCCAATCAATCTTAAGTATTGAAGATTTACTTAATTTTATGACACATAAATTGTTAACTATAACATTTGCCATAACAACTCCTTCATTGCAATAATGCAGAATGTCACAGAACATTATACCGTGTAATGTGTACTGTATACTGTATAGTATACTGTGAATAATGCGATTCATCTATATGTATATAATACACTATAGACATTGTTAGCAGACTGTTTAAACTAAGTTTATTTTCTAAAAGTCTGCAGTGCCCACAGTTGAATAAACATCCATAATCATAATTGTTTAATGTAGTTTATGTATTCAAAATAAAATATAATGTCTGTGGGAGCACCATGTAGAATATGATTATTTTTAATTTTAGAGTTCTTGGTCCATGACTAAATGTTAAAGAAGTATGAAAGACTGTGAGTGGAGCTCGTGTATCACTATTAGCCAAATGAGCCTAACACACACACATAGAGTAAAAGACATACTGAACACAAATCAAATACATGCAAACACACCCCTCTCTCACACGCACACATTTCATCAGCCCGAAACGTAATGAATAATCACTACTGCTGAAACAATTTCTCACTCAGATCTCAGGCTTCAGCATTTTAAGTCTCTCAGCAGCAAGTTGCTGCCAAGTTCAACAAAGTGCTAGAAATAATAATTAGTTGCCATGACAACGGCGACTGGAAAAGGGGTGTAGTTATGAAGACTAAACAATACAGAGAGAAATCAGTAAAAGGAACCATTTGCATTTGAAGTGTGGAAGCTAGCACATATACACGTAGGCTATGCACATGTACACGGTCACGTGTTTCTGACCCGTTAGGAGTCTGAGAGCAGCAAATGCATTATAAACAACAAATTTAAACACAATTGTCAGACTTAATTTTAAAGTCCAATTCTCACTATTAAAGGGGTCATCGGATGCTGCATGCACCTTTACAAGGAGTTTGAAGTGAAATGTGTGTTGGCAGTATGTGTACACAAGCATCATATAATGATACAAATCCACCCAGTATTTTTTTTTTTTTTTTAGTCTACTAAAGTCTTTAGCCCTTTCTCAAATGGCCCCTTCCATGATAGTTTGATTGGCTTAGTTATGCACAGCCCTATTCTGCGAAAAGGGGCGGGGAGCAGCAGCTCATTTGCATTTAAAAAGACTTACACAAAAACAGCCCGTTTCTGTTTACACTCAAAATAAGCTTTTTTTTTTTTTTTTTTTTTTTTTTTTTTATGAAATAATACATTATATGTGGGGTAACTTACTTTGCTTGAGTCACATTCTGGGGACACCTGAGACATATTGTAAAAAGGGGCATAATAGGTCTCCTTTAAGCACATGTACAGAGTAATAAATGCAGGCAAGGCAGAGGCGAGTCAGACAGAACATTGCTGTCTGATTACTTTTATGCGGTGACTTTCAGCACATCTCGGGTTTATTTTCAATTTCTTAATGGTGAAATCCTCCACATTACCCACCAAGACCATTAAAACATTGTTTCTCATAGTGGGCCGACCCTGATGACATTAAAATCCAGTCTTTAAGACAAATGGGAAATAGTGAGGAAGTGAGAGACAGAGGAAAGGAGGAAGGGAGGGAAGGAGGAAGATTAAATGTTATTACAACAGAGGGACATCCAATAGGAACATATGGCGCTAATGCTATCAGATTTCCCAGGGCATGCTGGGAAAGCACGTCGAGAGTCTCCTCTGATTGCTCAGCGCTAACAATACATTGACAATCTCATTTACACGGAGCCCCGCTCAGAGGATTCTTATCTAATGAAGTCATATGCATTTATTTCCTCCATGTGCGTCTGAGTTTTCTGGCAGCTCAGATGTAACCAAGAGCAGGTGCACTTTGACGGCAAATGAAAGATATGAAGCAGACGGGTCCATTTATTGGATTTGATTATTTAAATAAAAACGCTCAGTGCGTTTAATATATCTCAGCTACAATATATCAAAAGACACAAAAACACATTTAACATGTGAAAAAAATAAAAATAAAATAAGGACCCATCAGCTAAATCACTTTGGGCACTGATATAGCTAATGCGAATAACAGACCATCTCTAAAAATCGAGTCACTCTCAGCCAAAATTCCATGTGCTTTCAATCCCAACCAACATACAGTACATCACGTACGAATGCAATCAGTGAAAATATTCCTGAGCGAAGTTCTCCATTTTGCAACAATGCTGGATAAAATTTAGACTTGCCTGTGTTAGAATCCATGGACTGGTCATTTATGCTACAGAAAGAGTAACAGAGCTGTGTTATCATATCCAACTGTTGCTAGGAGCGCACAATTCATGTATTCAGTTGTCATGGTGATATTAATGTCTCTTTTTTTTCCTGCAGCAGGTCATTTATTTGTTGTTATAAGAGAGTATTTTTGAGGCTTTTGTGTTAAATGACAATAATTACAATGACAAGACCTTAGGGCACAGAACGAATCGGACTGCGTGAAGAAGACAATCAGGATTTTCTCAGCGCGGCACGAGTGTTGAAGAGCTCCCAGATGTGATAATAACAAAAGCAACGGACGCACACAGCAACGAGTTTGTGAGACGTCTTGCTCATAAATGCACATGCAGATCTGTCCTCTCACTTGGCAGATGCTGAAGCGTCAAGGGGGGTGATTATCCACTCCAGATGAACACACACATACACCCGCATGCGGCGACACAGATGCCCTAGCACGGGTAGGCATTGTCACCATGACCTGCCAGCCACCTTTGGCTCAGAGGACGCCAGAAGAGCAAATGTCACAGTGTTTCGTGCCACTTCAGTTCCACGGGGGCCATTAATCATGTGGCACCCAAGGTGGACAGGAGGTGTGACTTTGCAAAAGGTGAGGCCTGCATAAGTGAGTGATGTGTGACGCTGCACTGGAGGAAGAAAATGAAAGACACAGAAAAATATACCCGTTATTTATATATATATATATATATATATATATATATATTAGGTAAAAAAGGCCAAAACTAAAACTGAAGCTAATACTTCACACCAACTTCTGTTAAATAATGAATTTTCTATTCATCAATATATATTGATTAATAAATTAATATTATGCAGCACAACCGTAATACATAAACCAAAATTTTACTATCTTTTATTGGTTTCAGTAATGAGAAGTCTGTTAATTAGCATATTGTTTTCGATAAAGGTGGGTTCGGAAACTCAACAGCTGCATCAAACATGCAAGACTAAACAAGCATGATGCATATCAGCTTAAAATAACCAAGACCAGCAGCGACCCAAAGACACTCTGAAAGTAATGTACTATCATTTTGATTCGATTTTGAGTATGCCGGTACTTTTCATGTTTTCTAGACAGTTGTTTTTAGACAATTTTTCAGAAGTTACAGTATTATTTTGTTATTTAATTATTATGTGTCTAAGGCAAAATTGCATTCATGCTATCTGTAAACTTTGTAATGCATTTCTTTTTGTTGGGGGGGGGGGGGGGGGGCTGGGGGGGGGGTTGTCACTGATGTTTCATATCAGACAAACAGTCTGATGTGACTAATAGCACCGCTTCTCGGAGTCTGTTTCACTGCAAAAATATCATTTATGTGACATTTTCCCTTCATGAGCTGCATCACTGTTGATGTCACATTTCTTTCAGAGATGACAAGTTTGTCAGTTTACTAAATGAGGACAAACCATGGACCATGGAATGTTTTTAAATAAAGAAAATTAAACATATTGCAGACTAGACTATTCATAATATACAACATAGTAAAAAAATAAACAATAAACCAAGTATACCACAAATACATTTACATATGTAAGTATTGCCGAGGTCCATCTAACACTAAAGTATATTTGGTCATGCTAAAGTGGAACTACTGCAAGTATACTTAGATACTTTTAAAAATTTCTTGCATTTTAAAGACCGATAGAATTTAAAGACCACACAAACCTCATAAATAGACATTGAGATACATTTTAGGCTTAAAATAAATAAATAAATAAAAAATTGCTTTGCCCACAAGTAGTACTCCAAATAAAGTGTAAATTATTATTTTTGCATCTTTTTACATCTAGTGATATGTCAGTAAATATGTCTTGCATTTTTTTTTACAAATGTGCAGTCATACATGAGGCCCTTTAAGACATTCATGCACAAGGTCTTCACTAAGATAGGTCCTGAAAGCAACAAATGAGTCTGTCAATCCCATGAGAATACCTTCCATCCAACTAGTCATCAAGCCATGCGTGTGTGTGTGTGTGTGTGTGTGAATCTTCTGTCATGGCCTGTGTTTCTAGTGTCCAATCAGACTGCAGTATGTCGAACATCCATCTCTGCCAGAGCAGCGTCCTTATCACTTATGTCCTGTTTAAACCTACAAAAAGCTGTGAAAGGTGGAGTAGGACAAAACAGACACATGCCTGAGGAGGAGAGAGAGAGAGAGAGAGAGAGAGAGAGAGAGAGAGAGAGAGAGAGAGAGAGAGAGAGAGACCAGATAAGACTGAAGTAATGGAGAGAGAGGGAATGAAAACAACACATTTCAGTGCAAACCAAATGCAATGCTAAAGAAAGATGCTTGGGGGGACATCAGTATTCTTTTTTAATTTTTGCATGTTAACCTACTTTTTCCTATCCAAGAAACAATTACATACGTAATCCATTTTACTTCCTGGAGAGTGTAAAAACTCTGACATGACTTAACAGTCTGACAAGTGAACAATTAGAGAAGTAATTTTGTCAGTAACCTGGATTTCATTTCTGTGTAATCATGCAATAAGTAACCCAGGATTACAGTAAAATCTCATTGGTCCAAAATTGTGTTCCTTATTGATTTCCACTGTTTGTGTACAGGAAATTAATGAACTGTTGTTCTAACATTCCATAAAAAAATAATAATATTATTGTAATGATATTTCACAATATTGTTTTTACTGTTGATCTATACTATCAAATAAATTCAGCCTTGAGAATAAGACTTCTTTGTTGTGTGTGTATATATATATATATATATATATATATATACTCACATTACAATTTTAAATAAAAGCACATTATTTTATTATATTATTTTAAATAAAATCACATAGCACTATCACAAACAGTTTATGGTCCAATTGAATTATTGAGGTGACCTCACAAATGGTCAGTCTTTGCAACAAATGACCAATAATTGAAATGGTGATACAGAGGTACATGACTGACAGAACTTGTAATTCAAAAACACTGTGGTACACAGAATGCTCTGAAACTGACAGGCAGTTAATGGAAATCTGTCATGACTTATAAATCATTTAATTTGGTGTTCATAATCTTTTCTTGCATATTGCCATTTGCAAACATTGTAAAATGACAGCTTACTCAGATATTTTAATTTATTATTTCCATCGTTTAGTTTGAAAAGCAGCAAAAACGCAAAACACATATATTAGTATGTGTTAATTATTACATTGTTATCATAAATGAGACCTGTGCTTTCTGAATACAACCGGCACTTCTGAAAACACACACACATACTCCTGATTGCTGATCAGAAGGTCAGAACAGATCAGAACCCTCGCTGTAAAGTGTGGTGTCACCCCAGCGTGAGGTGCTTTACGGCGGGATGCTATGTGCACTTAATCTAGTTCATGCCCAAACAGCTCCTCAAGGTCTCCATAACTCCTCCTGAAGGATCTGCATTTAATGCATGGAAAGCATTCACAGCCATGTGTAAATGTGACTGTGTGTACGTGCACGGAGGTCTTTCCACCTCCAGTCCTGTCATTTTTCATCCAATGTTTCTGCATTAACACACCACCGGATGCACACTATCCACTTCCACCTGTCCTGCATGGCTTTAGGGATGTTGTGGGCAGTACGTGTCCTGCTTATGTGAATATATATTACCATAGTAGTGTCTATGCACCAGTATAAGACTGGTAAATTATGCAGAGAGGAAGAGTTGAAGCATCTGTTTTGGTAATTTAATGGCGGCAATAAGAATGATTCTTGTACCCTCACGTACCTGGGCTGTTGTCCACAAGGCTCCTGGTGCATTCAGGGAAATGATACATGTATAAATGTCTACCAGTGGAACTGGAGAGAGATATAATAACAAATAAGCCACCTCCTGTTGAGAGCTAAAAATTGGTAAGGTACAATTGCATGAAGGTAAGGAAGAGCGAGTGTGTGTTGGTGCATATCTATTTCTATTTTCACTACGATGCTGTTGCTATTTCCATGCCATATTACCCTTTCTATTTCTCTTATTTAACATTTAAACAACTTTTACTAGTATGATTTGTTTGGAAATTCAATGGCAACAGTTACAGGTGTAGGATGAACTATGCTCAGTGCTTAAGTCTAGCAGGTTGAGGTGTTTCCCACTCATGCGTCACCAATGATCTAAGGTCTGATTAAAGTTTGTATTTGATTTGAAACTGATCCTATACTAGCAGTACATGCCAATGGCATCAACAGACTACCTATGGCAACACAGGAGCCCTAAAACAACAAGACAATTAGTGAATTAAAAAGACCTGACGAGCAGACAGATGGTTCAGGTAATATAGCTGGTGTGCTTAGGTTTTTAGTCTGCTCCACCAAGCCAGTTTGAAACCACATACACTCCATTGAGATGGAAGATATACTGAGATTACCAAAGGAATGATGACCATATGTGACATGTATTACTGCAAACTGCATACATGGTCAGCATTCCTCCTGCAATCTCAGTTGAAGAGTAAAAGAATCAACTCTTTCAGCTTGCCCAAATCAATACTTGGCTCGGTGATATGAAATAATTTATAAAAAAAAAAGAAAAGAAAAAAAAAAAAGCAGTGCTAGAGCTGAATGTTGATTGGTCAATAAAGCACCCGAGCTGTGCTAAATTACCTCATACAGTAACACATGTATCACAACACACTCGTTCACCAGCAGGCATAGACATCTACTATTAATCTGAGATAGTCACAACAAAGGGCTTTCATTTGTCCAACTCAACCACAACAACATGTCCACTAACAGACAATAATAACAGGTTCTTTGGTGTCTATTCCTGGTTGTGAGATGAATACGATTTAGATTCATTTTGAAGACTCTGGTAAAATACAACAATCATAGTGTTCTTCCACCAGAATTCAGTTGGCATTTAGAATTCAATTTGCCCGTAACACTACAGCAGGATGGAAAGTCTGTGTTCTACATATTTATTATAATGTACTAATAATTATGTACTAATTTTATTAGAACCATTGAGATTTCTGCATTGTGACATTTCCACCCCATTTCTCATCAATAATTTTCCAGTTATCTGTACTTTTAGCTTTGTTTGTAATTCTGATTATTCTCATGAGATTCACCCACTGGGCATACCTGCGAAACGGAATTGATTTAAGCAAAGAAATATTAAGCACTTTTAGAGATTGTAAACATAGCAAAGCTGCCGTTAATTATTAAAGCACAATTTAGAGTGGTTGTTCTGCTATATAATTTCAATGTAATTTTGTAGGCTGACTTTCATTTTCCCCTGAGTGATTTTCAAGTGGTGTATCTTAAACATAATTGAAGGGTTCTGGATGTTTTTTTCGCTACTGTTTGCAGGTGGGCGGAGGACAGGACCAAGGCTTTTACTGCAAAGTTCAGCTCTCCAGGGAAAACCAATCAGCGAACCACCACCCCTCAGATGTTCAGATCCACTTAAATGCCGAGACAGATAATAGCAGATGTGGAGAGCAATTACACTTTAATCCATATTGCATATTACAGTTCATAAATTGTACATCCTATATACAATCCTATAGTTAGGATTAAGATTAAATTAAACATGCAAAACAATCAATCAATCAATCAATCAATTATCCAATCAATCAATCATAATAGCAAAAATAAAGAAAAAAAGAAAGAAAAATAGAAAACCTGGACACGATTGTCTTTTCAACTTCATTAGTCCACATGAACCGATAAAGGTCTTGAGTCTTAAAAAGTGCCTTCACCCTCAACACTGTCTGTCAACAGCTGCCTGAATGTTAATTATACAGTGTGATCTTGCGTAGTGGGTGGGGGTCACACCTGTCTATGTATGTTTTAGAATTGCTAATGCAGCGATAATTAAGAAAGTAATCTGCATGAAATCAGTCACTGAATTAACAATGCCTTTGTCCTCTTGTAAGAGTGCTGTTAAGTGAGCGTTTGGCATTGATGTGTTGAGGGAGGTCGGCATGTCATGAGCTTTGTCATGCCGCTCGTGTGATGAGTGCTTTGCCATCCCTCTTTCTTCTGTTTTTTTGCCATCTGTCTTTTATTCCCTCCCTTTACTCATCTATCTATGACATCACTCTTCCTGTCATTGTTAGATTGTATGACGGCTGGGTCGTAACACAAATCGGCGATAATAGCTCATGAAACCCCAATACCTGCTGTACCTCTCTAGGACACTTGGGACCGGCCATGTCTCCAGCACCTGTACTTTTTCCTGGTCTACCTGAATGCCTTCCTTAGATATAACATGACCCAAGAACTTAACTCTTTCCTTGAAAAGGAAACATTTACTGGGCTTCAATTTCAAATTGTTTTCCTTCAAACGAGTGAAGACTAGATCCAGTCTTTTGAGAAGACTATAATGTCATCCAAATATACTAAAAGGGTGTCAAATGTCAAATCTCCTAGGACCACACCCATGGAGGCGTTGAAATGTCGCCGGGCGTTGCATAACCCAAAGGCATGCGAGTCCACTCGAACAACCCGAAAGGTGTAGTCACCGCTGTCTTTATTTGGTCTTGACTATCCATGGCAACCTGAAAGTAGCCAGATGTCAGATCAAGCGTTGAAAAAAATACGGGCATCTCCTAGAGCATCAACTGACTCCTCCACTCGAGGGAGAGGGTTACGCGTCTTTACAGGTTATTTGATTCAGTCTCCTGTAATCACAGCAAAACCGAATTCCCCATCCTTCTTAACAACAATCACTGCAGGGGAAGCCCAAGGACTGCAACTTTCCTTAAGGATGCCCTGAGACACCAGGTCCTGTACATGTCGTTTGACCTCTTGAAAGATCTGTGGTGGGATGCGTCTGTGACGTTGTTGATGGGCTGAGCATCTCCTGTAGGGATGCAGTGTGTAACTGCAGTGGTGTGACCATAATCACTGTCAGACTTAGAGAACACATCTATATGTTTCTCTAGAAGTGCCCTCAACTTCAACATCTGTTCATCCTGCAAAGGTTCCATATTAACCTCTATTGAGATTGGCAATGGGTCCGATAATCGACCATGACCTGCCACCTTCTCAGTTTTAACCCGTACACAGAACGCATCTTGTTGCTCCTCAAAAATTATCGGGTCTTTCAGGTAGATCTCTGCCGGTTTTATGAACCTCAGCAAGCCTAGCTCTAGGTGGCAGTCTCACAATCTTACTAGTGGCATTTAATATCCGAACTGGCACCTTTCCTTCTTTTGCCTGGGTCAAGACATTAGCAACAAGAACCCCACTTGGCAGACTTACACCTGTTGTAGCCTCCACCAAGACTTGGCATTGGCTCTTCATTGGGGTTCGGCAATGCCCCTGTACAATTACCTGAGTGTATGGCGGAATGGTAACTTTCCTCCTGCCAGCTACCTTGACATAACCTATTCTACCTGATGGGGCAATGTAGTTGTTTCCTTTTCAATGGTTGCCAGTACTCTCCTGACACAGGCATTCTCTCTCAACCCCCTGTGGCGGTCTAGCTTGGTCACCTCTTTGTGGGTGCCAAGCAGTCCCTTAAGGTCCCCCAGTATATTCATGCCAACGATGCCAGGAACGCCCACCTCTCCTGACTGTTCTGGATCCTTTAATACAAACACACACTTGTTACATAAGGTCTGTCCCATGCACTCATCAGTCTCCAGACACCCAACCACTGGGATCTCCAATCCATTCACCGCAGAGAGGCGCACCCATCTGGCACTCAATAGCTCTGATCCAACTCCACAAAAATGTTCTCTAAAGTAAGACTCTGTAATGGTTGTAACCTCCGAGCCTGTGTCCAACAGACAGCGGGTTATAACCCCAGCTATTTTTACCTCAATAACCAGACAATTACCAAATGCCTGACTAGTAACCTGGTGGCCATGGACCGCGGATGAGGCAGACTGAACACGAATTGAAGCTGACCTATCTACACCCGAACTATCACCATGCTGACTGGACACAGTCGTCAGTCCTGTCCACTGGCAGCCCTGGTTGTTTTCCCGATTTTGGGGACAATAACGACTCGTGTGTCCTGGCTGGTTACAGGAGTAGCAAATGTATCTACCATCACTATCCTTCAGCGGGGCCCGGGAGCTGCGTTTGTACCTTTCCCTTGGCTCTACCCTCATTTCTTTAACAAGGGCAAACCTCTTTAAACAGCTCTTCTTGACGGGCCGCGAGTTCTGAATAGCCCCATGCAGGCTTTCTAAGCTGAGTGAAGGTGATTCTGTCACCGCAGTAGTAGAACTCACGGTGGCTCTGGACTTGCCACTACTTAAAGACTGCAGCTGACACATTCTTTTCCCCCTCCTCTGACCAGGTGATCGCAGCTTCTATAACATCTTTGAACGACATACCTCTCTGTTCCTTAACTGTTCTTTAATTTCCCGGCGAAGACCGGCATCAAACAACCCAATACCAGTTGTTCATTCAGAACAACTTCTGGAAGGGGTACACGATTGCGGTCTCTTTTTAAAACCTTTTCCAACTTTTCCTGAAGAGCATAAGCAAATGCCCTAACTGTCTCTCCTGGGACTCTGAGTGGTTTCGTAAAATTCCCTCAGTAGAGTCCCAACTGGTGTTCTGTCACCATATGTGTCAATGAGCACCTCAAATATCTTTTCTGGATCGTTTTCAGTTTCACCCAGCATCAACTTTACAGTCAACTTAGCTTCCCCTTTAGGTGCTGCTTAAGAAGTTCAACTTGATCATCCTCAGGTATGCGGGACAACCGGAAGATGGATCTCACTTGATCAATCCATTCCTCCACGTCTTGTTCCCCAGAATACCACTGAAATCAGAGAGTTTCTTTCCCGAGGAATATAAATGCTGGAGTTACACTCTGTTTTTCGGTGGCAGCTTTTGCTATGCCAGGGCCTCACGTTGACCTTCTCTGGCAGTAGCAAAGCTTCACCTTGTTCAGACAATTTTCTGCTAAGTAAATCCACTTCTTTCTGTAAATCCTCCATTCCTATAACAGGCAAATAAACGAATCCTGTTCGTGAC